>NC_064623.1:80874271-81177301 GCF_023898315.1 Schistocerca nitens | reverse complement strand
CTGGGGAGTGGTTCTCGACGGAATCACATCTGGAGGGAACGGGACCCAAACATTGCGCAAAGATACCGATATCGAGGAGGATTTTTAATGATGCGGACAGGGATTATATTGACCTCTCGAACGTCTCTTCATGACATGATAGGGGTGAATTAGCAAGATTTAACTGCTGTCAGCTGTGGTGACGAGATCTTGATGTACAGTTGATACGAGGTGCTGTGGAATCAGACTTCGTACTGAAGGAACCTCATAGACCACAGCTGGTTGATTCTTTCTTGGAAACGGAAGGTACTGACCGCCGGGCGTGGCCTGCTAGCTCTCCCGATTTGAGCCCCATAGGGTACGTCTGAGATACACTAAGGAGACGGGTTGCATCACATCAGCATCCACCAACCACTCTCCCAGACTTGCGAATAGCTCTGCAGGAAGAATGGGCGCTATTGCTTCAATATGAGACTGATGACATCTTTTACAGCATACCTCGTCGTTTATCAGGCCTGTATTGCTGCCAGATGTGGTCACATCCTATAGTGAGCACATTAGCCAGTTGTGGGAACGTGGTGCAAACCTGTAAAGTTGGAAAAAACGAAGAACATTTTTGTCTACCGTTATGCATGTTTCAGTTGTTTACGTTCTCCATTCATTACATTGCTTCTACTTTACTGTCACCTGTTTGTAGTGTTTTCTGGTAAAATAAAAGCAATCATGCAAAATTTCCTTTTGTTGCTTTAATTGTGGACACCAGTGTATATGAAGTAAGAAATACGTGCCAAAATGAAACTCGCAGATATATGAAAGAAAAACAGTCCGTAGGATTTACTGTACAGGGTGGTCACAAAGTCCCATTACCCCCATTAATAAATAATGTAAACACCTAAACTTGAATAAAGAATCTTCACAAAATTTCTTTAGGGCTGTTTCCTTCAGATATCAACAATGTAGAACTGCTCGTGACAAGCAGTGCACCGCAGATCTACGAGACTGGGCCCTCCAAATTGCTATCGAGACGAACATTGCTGATTTCAAAGCTTCTTCAACCTGGTTAAAAGGAGATTCAAGAAATCGCAAAAGAACGAACTTTACTTCAAGTAAAAATGAAGAGGAGATGTCCGAAAGAACAGACACCACATCCATATAAGTATATAGTTCTGGCAATAGCCATGACCTCCTTCTTCTGTGCGGATGCACGCGTATTCCCCGAACTCTTACGGGGCTTGGTAAGAATGTCTTCCACGAGTAATGAGTGTGTTGGGGTGGGACACTACGAATGTAGTGTGTGGACATACAAGGTGAGAATGTGGGTCTCGCGGGAGGCATGCGCAAGATAGTCCCTGCAGTCGCACAATCCTCTGTGCCCTCGGTGGCTCAGATGGATAGAGCGTCTGCCCTGTAAGCAGGAGATCCCGGGTTCGGGTCTCGATCGGGGCACGCATTTTCACCTCTCCCCAATGATATATATCAAAGCCCGTCAGCAGCTGAAGGTATTAACACAATTCTAAAACAAGGATATGTTTCAATGTTACTAAAATACAAATTGGTCATAAATTATTATATGCACTCTGCTACGGGAATTGTTGTAAAATGATGTGTGTGTGTGTGTAGTAAATACATTTCAAATATTAAAGTCACGACTGATGTAATTCATCTACAATTTAAAATGAACCTCAGCCTTGATTTATTTTCCTCTGGTCACCTTTGTAAGAATTACGTATGCAACAGTTAAGCTATTGCTGTAAACTGCTTCCTATTCAAAATATTTATGATACGTGACATTATTGTATAGATTAGCTGCTTCAGATTTGCTTGTGTTACTCCGGATGTTAGCACTATGTGGCGCTACGCTCTCTTCTCACGGCAGATCGCAATCTAGGCACAAAGGGGTGTACAAACAGCTGTCATAAGCGATTATTCGGCCGACAAAAACGACTAGCTTCAACAGTTTAAAAAATATACTTGCTGTGTGTCTTAGCAGGTAAAATTTGGACAGTGCATTTCTTTCGTTTCATTGGTCCAGCGTAAAAAATTTCAGAGTGGGCTTCGACATGTCGGATGGGACCACTGTCATGTTATTTTTTTTTTTTTTTGTTTACTTCTTATAACTTGCTCCATTACAATGTTTGTAATACTACATTCCCTTGCTAAGCGTAAAGAATTTGTATCATTTGTAACTGAATGAATTTATGAGATAAAAAAATAAAACGAACTCAAATCATTGAGGTATTCAACATGATTTACCAAGATCACAATGAACAACCATATTTTTTTAAACAGAATAAGAGCTGAAATTCATGACATGAAAAGGTCTGTCTTTCAATTCTAAAAAAAGCTATATTGTAACCAGAAGCGAACTTGTAAGTTGAGATATTCAATGGACTGTATTGACCAAACAGAATTTACGTATATTAATATTAAGTACTATAGTTTCGCAAATAATTTTCCTTAAAATGAAATTCTTAAATAATACACTCCTGGAAATGGAAAAAAGAACACATTGACACCGGTGTGTCAGACCCACCATACTTCCTCCGGACACTGCGAGAGGGCTGTACAAGCAATGAACACACGCACGGCACAGCGGAAACACCAGGAACCGCGGTGTTGGCCGTCGAATGGCGCTAGCTGCGCAGCATTTGTGCACCGCCGCCGTCAGTGTCAGCCAGTTTGCCGTGGCATACGGAGCTCCATCGCAGTCTTTAACACTCGTAGCATGCCGCGACAGCGTGGACGTGAACCGTATGTGCAGTTGACGGACTTTGAGCGAGGGCGTATAGTGGGCATGCGGGAGGCCGGGTGGACGTACCGCCGAATTGCTCATCACGTGGGGTGTGAGGTCTCCACAGTACATCGATGTTGTCGCCAGTGGTCGGCGGAAGGTGCACGTGCCCGTCGACCTGGGACCGGACCGCAGCGACGCACGGATGCACGCCAAGACCGTAGGATCCTACGCAGTGCCATAGGGGACCGCACCGCCACTTCCCAGCAAATTAGGGACACTGTTGATCCTGGGGTATCGGCGAGGACCATTCGCAACCGTCTCCATGAAGCTGGGCTACGGTCCCGCACACCGTTAGGCCGTCTTCCGCTCACGCCCCAACATCGTGCAGCCCGCCTCCAGTGGTGTCGCGACAGGCGTGAATGGAGGGACGAATGGAGACGTGTCGGCTTCAGCGATGAGAGTCGCTTCTGCCTTGGTGCCAATGATGGTCGTATGCGTGTTTGGCGCCGTGCAGGTGAGCGCCACAATCAGGACTGCATACGACCGAGGCACACAGGGCCAACACCCGGCATCATGGTGTGGGGAGCGATCTCATACACTGGCCGTACACCACTGGTGATCGTCGAGGGGACACTGAATAGTGCACGGTACATCCAAACCGTCATCGAACCCATCGTTCTACCATTCCTAGACCGGCAAGGGAACTTGCTGTTCCAACAGGACAATGCACGTCCGCATGTATCCCGTGCCACCCAACGTGCTCTAGAAGGTGTAAGTCAACTACCCTGGCCAGCAAGATCTCCGGATCTGTCCCCCATTGAGCATGTTTGGGACTGGATGAAGCGTCGTCTCACGCGGTCTGCACGTCCAGCACGAACGCTGGTCCAACTGAGGCGCCAGGTGGAAATGGCATGGCAAGCCGTTCCACAGGACTACATCCAGCATCTCTACGATCGTCTCCATGGGAGAATAGCAGCCTGCATTGCTGCGAAAGGTGGGTATACACTGTACTAGTGCCGACATTGTGCATGCTCTGTTGCCTGTGTCTATGTGCCTGTGGTTCTGTCAGTGTGATCATGTGATGTATCTGACCCCAGGAATGTGTCAATAAAGTTTCCCCTTCCTGGGACAATGAATTCACGGTGTTCTTATTTCAATTTCCAGGAGTGTGTTATTGGCTAATGGGTTTATGCCTGTATTTGATACTAATGAAGCTGCGTATACTACTACATAGTTTACTTCTCTTAAAATAGAGCTTTCAATACCTAACGATGACAAAACATTGAGCCTTCTCTGCTAATATGAAGATTTGAGGCCTTTTTTGATCAACTTCAGTTTTAAAAACATTTTCCTACTGTTCTTTGTGATCTCAAGTGGCAAGTAAGTTCTTACAGCGACATTTATATTAAGAAAGCAGTGAGTGACGTGTTATTGTGGGGCCTGAGTGGGGCGAACTGATATGCTTAAAATCAGCCTTCCGTGGAATCAAATTCACATGAAACAGCCAAACTTACACCAACAATTCTCTTAAAAGTCTTGCGATCTTGCCAAAAGAAGTGCCATGTGTTTATGTGGGCACCTCTGGGGATTTCATGTGACGGAGAGCGAAGACTGAGAGGTGAATGCCGACTCATATCAGCTTGTCCACTGCGAAATTCCGCTGAATAAGCCAATACAAAGTAATTACGTCTCCACCTTATACGACTGAGGGGTCTCACAGCATAGTATGTTTTTAATTATAAATTTTTGTGGTGCTGACCACTAGGTTGCAACCTGGTTTAAGTGAAGAAAGAGATGAAAGGAGTGAGCAGTGTTTAAACGTCGGGAGGCTTCGGTAGGCACGCAGTTTCGACTGCTGCCAACATTTCGTAGGTGACTGTGCTGTACAAGGTAGCCATTGTCGTCTGCTTCGTTATTGTTTTGCGCTGTACTGTTCTGCGTGTTTTTATTGTACAGTTGTGCTAAACATTATCAAAATGAGTGAAGAGACAGTTGCTGGCCCATCTCGGGAGTCGCCAACAACCCGTACCGGTAGGCCTACGGTTAGAAGGAAACCAGTATTACGTAGCGATGCTCGCAAAATTATATTGCGTGTGATTGAATGCTGCGAAAGGGAGAGGGAGCAGAAAAAATTGCTTCACCCCTTCTACAAATCTTCAGTGAGAGCTGCTACATACACAGGACAAAGCATGCGTAGGATTGGAAGATTCAAACAGTTTTCCAAGAATCTTCCTGGCGTATCACCACAAACGCCTGGCAAGAAAAGGTGAGTTTCCATTTCAGATATTTTGTTCGCGATCACTTTGAAGGAGCCCCCTATTTCATCCGAATTACCTCATATTTCATTTTTCCTTGCTACCGTATTGCTTTGTTTGGAAACACCACTGGTTACTGTATTATTTCGAAACACATTCATATTACAGTACATTTCCAAATTCAAAAAAATACATGCAGTGCAGAAGGCATTTTCTTTTAAATCTTTCTCTCTCTTTTAACTTAGGAAAAGAAGTGGAGAAATCGAAGTAATGATCGATGATTTCATCCAGCGTGTCATTCGCGACACGATAGCGGAATTTTATTCAGTGCGGAAGATTGTGCCGAGCCTGCGAACACTGCTTCCAGTTTTGCACGACAAAATAGGCTGGAAGTGGAGTATTGTCTCGCTGAGAAAAGTACTTTTGTCTATGGAATTCATATGGCGTAAGGTGGAAAACAAGAGGAATGTGTTGTTAGAACGTCCAGACATTGTGCACTGGCGATCTCGTTTCATTGCAATCGGATGAATGGTTTGTGAGCGCATTGTAGACATATATATATATATATATATATATATATATATATATATATATATATTAATGTACATGACGATTTCAGTTTCGTTTACGAACAACATTTAATGCGAGTTTTACTTCCAAGCCTTTCGTCTAATCATGACGCGCAATTTGTAGTGCCAGCACTGCAACTGGTAGGCGTGCCTTGTCGTCGTCCCCCCCCCCCCCCCCCCCTCAACTCATCCGTCTTACAGTTAACATACTGTACGTCGCTTGCTGCTCAACTGAGATACTTGTCTCTAAGGGTACTGGAAAACTAGTGCAATGACAGACTGATTGCACTGACAGGCAGGTTGTTTGTCCAGGAAAATGGTGCCATTATAAATTTCATACTGATGTTGTACAAAAGTAGAAAAATGTTGTGCAAATACTGTTTGATTTATCTTCATACTAAATGCATACATCCATTTTCAGCAAGGATTATAATAAAACCATCATCATCACCATAATGACCATCTTTATCATCTTTTCCGTTGTAGGTCTGCTGCAGTGAAATACAATAAGGGAGCACACAACACAGGAGAGGGGGACCGATACGAGGAGAGGGTGCTGGCCCTGGTGTTCCTCCGCTGCCTGAGGCGCGGGCTGATCTTCCAATTGTCTGCCAACAACGGGGATGCAGGCAAGTTCGACGACGTGGTCCTGGTGTGGCGACCTAAGGGACACCCTGAAGCGCGCATCATGTTGATCCAGCTCAAGCACAAGAAATCCGCGTTCATCCACGGTAGCGCATTGTTGTCTGAGGCCCAGAACTGCGACTTTGGGCTCAGCAAGTACTGCACCTCCTACAGAGAAATTAGCGAGTCACTCGAGATGGACAGACTCACATTCGTCTTGCTGACGAACGCCTCTCTGGGAGACAGCAGCCTCAGCTTGTTGGAACGCCAAGATGTGGACAGCACTCCAGAACTGGAGCTGCTACAGGCAGGAGGCAACGTGTACAGGCTCAACCCAAACAACGAACAGGTGTGGAAAGCAGTGGGAGAGAACGCTGGCTTCGTGGAGCATTTCTATTTGCTGTGCCAGCAGAGGAATTCCGTCCAAATATTGAGGGACATTTACAAGGAGCTGGAAGAGTTGCTGGGCGCTGGTGACCTATGCAGATCCATCAGTGACAGTTTGTGCGAGAGCATTAGGAAGTGGATGAACAAGCGTAAGGGAGAGTGTTTGACGAGTGCTTGGAGCGATTGGCAGGCACTTGTAGACGAATACATCAGGACACAGGTGACCGGGTGCAAAGCGTTGACCACGAGACTCGAGTACCGCAGTGTGGCAGATGTTCGAGACCACGTGGAGTCCTGTAACCCAGCGTGGGTGAGGCCTCTAGAAAGAGGAACAGCGGCTCTCTCTGCTACAAGGATCCACCAAGCACTGGTTCACGAGACACACATCATGGTGGATTTGGAGCGGTTCCCAGACCTCCGGCACCAAATTCTCTGCTGTTGGGGCCCATTTTGCCGATGGCTGGTACGTTTTAGCATGATAATAGTATGAAAGACATAATTTTTTTAAAATTTTATACGTACTCTTCTCTTTGATGGCATCATAGAAAATACTTCGTACCACAAATCATGACAGCTGTCATGAGAACAATTGAAAGCAGCATCAGATAGTAGAACGAGCTGGTGGCTTTGGAGTCTGAAGGCACTATGGGAGAGGTATTGTTCAATAGTGGCAAGGGCTTGGTCGTTAGAGATGTTGGTGTATAGGGAGGTGGCATGAACAGTGACGAGTAGGGATCCAGGAGGTGAAGGGGTGGAGTGGTGGAAAGTCAGTGAACGAAGTGTCTAGTATCTCTGATGTGGAAGGCTAGGTTTTGGGCATTTGGTTGGTGGTGCTGGTCAACAAGAGCAGAAATTATTTCAGTGCAAGCACAATAGCTGCAGTGGGGCATCTGGATTTGTGGGTTTTTTGGATTTTGGTAAGGATGTATTTTTGGATTTTGGAAAGCATGTGGAAGGTGTGTGTGTGGTGTGTCATTGGGGTATGGTGAGAGATTCTGGTAAGGGCCTATGGATTTCAGTGAGGATGGGAGTTTGTGTTAGACTTCTAGCTTCTAGAATGGGAGCTCTCTGGCGAACTTGTAGATAAAGGAATCAGTTGGCAGAGGCTTTCGATTAGGTAGTCACTACAACTCACCATAACAGTGATAGATATTTTGTCTTCAGATAGGATGATTAGGCCTGGATCTGTTTTCATTTTGTGTATGGCTGCTTCAAAACTGAAGCCATCTGGATTCTTCACTACTAGCTCCTCTGAATAGCAGAGATGGGAGTTAACCTTATAACACATCGTCCTGGCTTCAGTCCCTGCACCTCCGCCCAATAGTATCTCCTGTCATCCCCTCCCAATTCACATACCCGTTCCACCTGAGCAGCCATAGTGTACGGATCTCCGTGCCGGCACGTTCACAGGAGCTCAGTCCGTCAGTTCACCTGATGATGGCGACATGTATGATCGCCGAAATATTGTGCCCGTTGGACACTGTAGACCGGCAGTACACCCGTGGATATTTTGATTAAGTCCTTGGAAGTTTTCTGGAGATTTGTGCCTTCGGATGTGAATGTGCTGGTCACACAGTTCCTGCAAATTAAGGCCAGTGGTTGTGGGTGCAGAGCTGGTGCCCAATAGCATCCAATATATGTACACCATATGATTCAGATAAGGCAATTTTGGTGACCGAGATATGAACATGAGTTAACTGTCATGGTCCCCAAACACTGCAGCAAGATTCTGGCTTTATAATGGGGAGAGCAATTGTGCTAGAAGATGCCATTGCCGTCTGGTAGAACATATGTCGACAAGGTATGCAGGTGGTCCGCAATAATGTTTACGTATTCCACAAAATGCCATGGTGCCTTTGATTACTGCTACAGGTCTCCTGCAGGCCCAGAGGAGTGTTCCCTGTAGCAGAGTACTGCCCCCACTGCTGTGCGACTGTGGTACAGCGCACATCTTACACAAGGCATACACCTGGATGACAGCTTATCAGGTCAGGACCATCGACCTGGTCTAGTAAGAAATGTGATCCATTCGGCAAGTCTACTCATTTCCACTGATCAACAGTGCAATCTCGACTATCATGAGCCCACTGACTTAACTGGGTCAATATGGGACCCTCGAAGCCCGATATTCAACATTGTTCACTAAATGGTGTGCTTCAAATCACTTGTGTCTGCTCCGGCATTGAATTCTGTTCTCAGATCTATAAAGATCAGCTTCTATCCTCCTTTATGGAGCGGGTGAGCCTCCAAGTTCTGAGACAAGGCAAACACGTCCTACATCTTTCCGTCTACTCATGGTTTCACCGTCGTTCAGCCACTTTTAACGGATGCTCAGAACATCAGCATGCCAATGGCCAAAGCTCCACTGTCTTAGAAATGTTAATTCCCAGGGGCCAGGACAAAAAAATTGTCATCTTTAAATGTTACTCTTATCAATGGTTTCTCCAATTGCAACCTGTAATGTCGATAAGTGATTTCCCTTTCGTCTCTGCCTCAGTTGTACCATTTCCTTACCACACCAAAAAATGGCTCTGAGCACTATGGGACTCAACTGCTGAGGTCATTAGTTCCCTAGAACTTAGAACTAGTTAAACCTAACTAACCTAAGGACGTCACAAACAACCATGCCCGAGGCAGGATTCGAACCTGCGACCATAGCGGTCCAGCGGTTCCAGACTGCAGCGCCTTTAACCGCACGGCCACTTCGGCCGGCAGCCACACCACTTACCTGTGATACCAGCAGTTGGCATACAGTTTTAGAGTGAACAGTGATCACAGCATTGTGGCTCATCAGTACATGTAGTACGTCTGTAAAAATATACAGTCTGTAATTCATCATAGTGTTGTGATATTACAATTTCCTAAGTAAACCTCATTGCATCCATCTGCTATCTTTCAGAAAAAGTGGCACTGAAATCGTTAGCTAAATTAGCTATATTCTGAAATTACTCAAGGGTTCAAAAGCAGGCTCTTGAGGAGATTGAAGCTGAAAAAATAGCTTATGATGAAGAAGTATATAGCATTGTCAGAACAATAATTGTGCAGGGTGCTAGTGGTACAGATACTGTGATCGTTGCTATCTTAATTTCAGCGCACTTCAGTGTGTTAGTTGTTTCTCTGTATAACAGTCTTCCTACAAACATGTCACAGAATTTACTACCTCATGTTTTCTGCACAGTCATAACTGCACCACTGAGAGGACGACACCTGCCAATATACTACATGTGCAAACAAAGCCGGCCGAAGTGGCCGTGCGGTTAAAGGCGCTGCAGTCTGGAACCGCAAGACCGCTACGGTCGCAGGTTCGAATCCTGCCTCGGGCATGGATGTTTGTGATGTCCTTAGGTTAGTTAGGTTTAACTAGTTCTAAGTTCTAGGGGACTAATAACCTCAGCAGTTGAGTCCCATAGTGCTCAGAGCCATTTTGCAAACAAAGTTGACACTCGGCGTGATGGCTGAAGGGAGCCACAGTAAAAGCATTTCCCATTTATAGTCGATCCCATCAGCCACCGCACTGAGTTTCAACTTTGTTTGTGTGAGTAATAGGCGAACTGTTTTATGTCCATGCATCCACACTTCAACACATGACATGCTGCTCAGAGAAAGGTAAGCATAAATGGCTTTGCCACATGCATTTGGAGGAGCTACAAAACCTAAAACCATACTACTCCTAAGAGTTATAATTATCTGTTAATGGAGTAAATTTGATGTAATGTTGTTCAGTAAATTGTCCCGAGTCTCCAATTAAAGTATCTGAACTTATACCCATTACACCGTATTTAAAGACTGAAGCTAGTTTTTTATTATTGTTTTTCATGTTTAGACGCAACTGAATATTCTTTTATACTTTCTCTGCCCAGACATCAGGTTCTCTTTTTGAGAATGAGCTCTTCTTCCTACCCTCACACCAAGTGGTTCAAGTCTTTGGGTTTTACTTCCTCACAAACTGCCCAGTCATGAATTTTCTGCCTCAAAATGTTGAATTTTACAGTTGTGTTATCTCTGCTTCAAGTCCTCTCTTACTGCTGATCCATTCTATTATTCCAATTTTATCTTTGCTGCGAGTTTTGTAGAACCTGATAAATTGTCTAGTTCTCTTGTGGATTGATTCAATGTTTCTCTTTCTGTTTAAAATGTGTATTTTAAGATCATAACATACTCTGATTTGATGATCATGGTCTAGTATCATAGTTTTGTATATTTTGAAATGTATATTTCATTGTAAATGTCTTTTGCCTGTCTAACGACTGTTTGCATTTTGCAATTTCTATGAAAATGCTGTGAGACGAAGCCACCATTTCGATGGGCTTCAATAAGTTTTCTGATGTCTTGACCAAACTTTTTATATTTCCAAAATCATCTTATGCATTTCGACATTTCATCAGTTTCAAATGCAGAGCTATGCCAATCATATAAAACTGTTCATTATATACATTGTACCTCTTGAATATTCTCACGATTGAGAATGTTGAACCTAGTCTCTTAAATTATTTCACCAAAATTTAGAGAAATTCACTGCATTTTTCTTTATATTATAGAGGTATAAACGCCAAATATGCATTCTTTCTTTCCAAATGAGATCTGAATAGTTACTCTTTCTGCTGCCTTCTTATGAATATATACTTGTTTTTCGTGCTGTTTGCATGTCCCAACACAGAATCACTGGACCGTATGTAAACGGTAAGCAGATTACCATAATATTAGGTCTTTGTAATTTCATTCAGTGATATGTTCTAAGCTTTGATTTCTTCAAGTTTTCAACAATTTTCCTGAGATACAGTTGCATACTAATGGAGAGACTCTACCATCTTCTGTCGAAAATTATCCTTAAAGTTTACTTTAGATTTTGCACCATTTAGCATTTCTCTAAAAATTACATTTTGTTTTGAGGCTTAGGCATTGATTCTTAAGATTTTTGAAGGTACAGTGAGACAGTAAAATTTTTTTGGTTTCTTAGAAGTGGATTCAAAACAAACATATTCTGGACAGTTTTTGTTTGTTTATTTACACTACTCCATTACACACTGTTTCCAATGCTACATGTATATACTTTGTGTGTGTGTGTGTGTGTGTGTAATGTTTGCACTGTATGATGAAGATGAGAGAAGGGAGAGGGTGAAACTTGATGCCAGTACATAGCATACACCTGTGGAATGGCATTAATGGGTCCGCCAAGCTTAATGTCCCCATCCGACTGACGGATCTCCATCTCCAGTGTCACATGCCCTCATTTCATGAGACACTGCGGAGAGTTGGGTATTTAAACAATAATGTTGGTGCAAGGCCTGGTGATAAGAACTCTTCAAACAATATTTAATAAAAATTAAAAGGCAGTCTTGGGCACATTTAGACATTTTTTAAAAAATGGTGACCGGTTTCATTCATCATACTCTGGAGTAACAGTAAAATTAGAGCCTTAGAGGCATTACTGAACAAGAACTGTAAGTTAAAACTAACAAAATATCAGCAGCAATTAATTGAAGATATATGGAATGGTGGAAAGTGTAGGGTGGAGAGATGTACCAGAAACCTATGTTCAAGGCGTAGATGTCGACTGCTGGTTGGTGTAAGGAAGCTACTGGTCAAGTAGAAGGGGTTCAACCAGTCCCCCTCCCCCACACCCCCAGACTGCCTTCTACCTGAAATCAATAAAGACAATCACAGCCAACGAGAGACAATGCGCGGAGAAGTGTGACGAAAGATCTGTATCCATGCGATTATATTACAAAATATAAGTACAAACGTCATAAAGTGAAAACATAATTTACTGTTGTACGAAGTAGTTTACCGAAAACACTATAATTAACAGTGAAGCAATGATAACAGGTTCTACAAAAAGTGGCTGGCCTCTGTGGGGGACATGTTTTTATGCGAATCGTAAGACCAGCGAAGAGGCTCCACAGGGAGCCAAGGCGACAGCATGCAGGATTTCTATATGCACTGTCTGCAGAGCCCAGAGATGTGCCAGGGACTAGGCGCTGCATTTCAAAAGGCACGGAGAGCGCATTGTGTATCACTTGGACACTGCCGGCTGTAAAAGACGTCATCTCCAGGCAGTCACGTAGTGAATCGCAGGACCGTTTCAGTATTTTCTGGCAATTCATCGCGTGTGGAAGGCATCTTTTATAGACGACGTCGCCTCACTGGTACATCCCACAGGCTCGCCATGTCTTCCTCTTCTGTGCCAGCGAAATGCGGCGCCTAGTCCCTGGCACCTCTGTGTTCTCTGCAGACATAACATACTGACACTCTGCACGCTGTCGCCTTAGTTACCTACGGAGTCACCTCGATTATGCCGGCCACTGTGGTCGAGCGGTTCTAGGCGCTTCAGTCGGGAACCACGCGTCTGCTACGGTCGCAGGTTCGAATCCTGCCTCGGGCATGGATTTGTGTGATGTCCTTAAGTTAGTTAGGTTTAAGTAGTTCTAAGTATAGGGGACTGATGACCTCAGATGTTAAGTTCCATAGTGCTTCATTTTTGCTAAACTACTTTACATAACTGTAAATTCTCATTTTACACTGTTTCTACTCCTATTTTGTATTGTAATTACATAGATGCGGTACATTTGTCACGTCTTTCTGTACATGGTATCTCAGTGGCTGTTACTGAAGCCAGGTGGAAGATGGGGAGTGGAGCCTCTTCTGTTTAACCCATAGCTTCCTTACTCTAACCAGCAGCAGACATTCATACCTCGCACATGGGTTTCATGCTGCTTGTCACTGTCACCATATCTACCTTCCGCCTTTGGGTTTATCTTTAGTTGATTAGGTTCGCCCGTGTCTAGGGGTAGCATCTTTGGCTTCTAATGAGAACGCTCTAGGTCCCAGGCCAGAACTCAGCCACTGCTTAACTTTCCAATAAAAATCATCAGCAATGGCTGCAGTCACCCTCGTTCTGCCAAAGGCCTTGTCGAAGAGGACGGAGGAGTGGACAGAATTTCAGGACAACCTCTTGTCCTTTGGGTGGGAAACTGCCTCTAAAAGGTGGAAGAACCAGCAAACGATCAATGGCATGAGGATGCAAAAGGCAGTGGAAACCACTGCATTAAAGACACATAATGTGTATCCAGAGGACATGGGGCCTGTAATTGAAAAAGTCTCATGAAGATCTCCATTGGAAAAAGATTCTGGACTAGCCCACAGTTGGATCTGGGACTGCCAAGGGGTAAGTGACCATGAGGAAAAGATTGAATAACCAACAAAAGGATAATGTTCTACGAGTCGGGGCATCAAATATTAAAAGTCTGAGCATGGTAGGGAAGCCAGAAAATGTGGAAAGTGAAATGCTTAGGCTCAATCTAGATATTGTGGGGACAAGGACTTTGTGGTCAGACTAATGTAGGGTAATATCAACAGCTGCAGAAAATGGTGTAAGGGGAGAGGGCAGAGCGTGAACTACTGTGAACAGTTAAGTGATACAGTTGTTCTCATCTGATTCAACGGCAAACCAACGCTGGCAATGATAGTTCCCATGTATGTGTCAATGTCGCAAACAGCAGATTAAGAGATAGAAAAAGTAAATGAGGATTTTGAACAGGTAATTCAGTACGTAAAAGGAGATATGGTAATCTAATAATCATGGGGGTCTGGAACGTGGTTGTAAGGGAAGGAATGGAATGAAGAGTTATGGGATAATACGGGCTTGCACAGAGGAGTGAGACAGGAGAAAGACTAATCGACTTCTGCAATTAATTTCAGCTAGTAATAGTACTTTTTTCAGTTATCACAAAAGAAGGAGGTATACTTGGAAAAGATCCAGACACGGGAAGGTTCCAGCTGGATTTCATCACGGTCAGACAGAGGTTAAAAATGAGAAATTGGATTATAAGGCATACCCAGGAGCAGATATAGACTCGGATAACAATTTAGTAATGATGAAGAGTAGGCTGAAGTTTAAGAGGATGAACCAAAAGAATCAGTATGAAAGGAAAAGGGATACTGAAGTACTGAGGAGTGATGAGGCACGAGACTGTGATAAAGAATATCAAAGCAGGCAGTTCAGTTGAAGAGATGTGAATGTCTCTAAGAACGGCAATGACTGATGATGGACACAGAAATACAGGTACAAGGTAGGTAGATGCATAGAAAGCATGGGTAATTGATGAAATACTTCAGTTAATTAATGAAAGAAGGAAATAAAAAGTGTTCAGGGGGAGCAAATGGCTGGTAGCCAAGGCTAAATGGCTGCAGGAAAGGTGTGAAGAAATGCAAATACAGGAAATTCAAAACAAACTTCCGTGAAATGAAAAGCACTAGCGATAATATTAAGAGTGCAACTGGAATACCAGTGTTAAATGCACAAGAGAGAGCACATAGGCAGAAATAGTAAATTGAAGGGCTCTGTGATGGAGGAGGAGTTGTCTGATGACATGTCAGAAGAAGAAGTTGGAGTAAACATGAATGACATATGAGCTACAGTGTTACAGTCAGAATTTAGAAGTTCTCTTCAAAACTTGAGGTCCACCACACAGTAGAAGAGGTAGATATCATTCCTTCAGAATTTCTAAAGTCATTGGGGGGAAGTGGCAACCAAATGATTATTGATGTTGATGTGAAGAATCTAAATATGTACCATCAGACATTAGTAAAAATATCATCCACACAATTCTGAAGACTGCAAGAGCTGACAAGTGTGAGAATTGTCGCACAATCAACTTAACAGTTCATGTATCCAAATTGATGACAAGAATAGTATTCAGAAGAATGGAAAAGAAAATCGTGGATGTGTTCAATGACGATCAGTTTGGCTTTAGGAAAGGTAAAGGCACCAGAGAGCCATTCCTGACGTTTTAGTCGATGATGGAAGCAAGGCTGAAGAAAAATCAAAACACACTCATAGAATTTGTCGACGTAGCTCAAGCATTCGACAATGTAAAATGGGGCAAGATGTTTGAAATACTGAGAAAAATAGGGTTAAGCTATAAGGAAAGACGAGTGATATACATGTACAAAAGCAAGAAGAAACAATAAGGTTGAAAGACCAACAACGAAGTGCTCAGATTAAAAATGGTGTAAGAGAGGCATCCACTCCTCCACCCCTTCTGTTCAATTTCTACAGCGAAGAAGCAATGAGCGAAATAAACGAAAGCTTCAAGAGTGGGATTAAAATTCACTGATGACATTGCTACACTGAGCCAAGATGAAGAAGAATATTACAGGACCTGTGGGATGGAATAAACAGTATGATGCGTACAAAGTATGGATTGAGAGTAAACCAGAAAAAGAGAAAGACAAAGGTTAGGAGATGTAGCATAACTGAGAATAATGAGAAACTTTAAGTCAAAATTGGGATCACAAAATAGACAAAGTTACGGAATTCTGCTACCTTGGATGCCAAATAACCCATGAGACTGAAGCAAGGAGGATATAAGATGCACACCAGCACTGGCAAAGAGGGCAATTTTGGCCAAGAGATGTCTATTGGCGTCAAATGTAGGCCTTAACTTGAAGAAGAAAGTTCTAAGGATGTATATTTGGATCACAGCATTGTACAGTAGTCTATGATGGATAGTGAAAAAAATCAGAAAGGAAGAGAATCGAAATGTTTCAGATGTGGAGCTACAGAAGAATGTTAAAATTAGGTGGCCTAACAAGGACCGAGGAGGTTCTCTACAGAATCAGGGAAGAAAGAAGCATATGGAAAACGCTGGCAGTAAGGAGGGACAGAGTGATAGGACATTTGTCACAACAACAGGAATAGCCTCTGTGATGGTAGAGGGGGCTGTAGAGGGTAAAAACTGTAGGGGAAGACAGAAGTTTGAATGCATACAAATGATTGCTTACATATGTTGCAAGCGTTACTCTGAGATGAAGACGTTAGCGAAGGAGAGGGATTTGCAGCAGGCCGCATCAAACCAGTCATTAGGACTCAAAAAAATTGCTGTTCGTACTTTTAGTAAGTCACAATTCTTGTTTAGATATCCCTTTAAGTCTCTGATTTTACTCCTATTGCAGAGTATGGCCTGATGATGACCTAAAACAGATTGAAACCGGTCATTGCTTTTAAGTAAATGTGTATTAGATCGTGACAGAATTTTTTTCTTATTAAAAATTCAGTCTTTGGCCTAATGCAAGCTTTATTTTAACAAATTTGTGTTAACACTACTGTTGTGTTTGGTCCCCGAGGCAATTGTATTACATAGTCAGTGTATTAGAGTATATTCTAGTTTATAATTATTAAATAGAGTACATTATTAATGACTCTAGTCAGAACTGACACAATGTAACAAATTTATTGTGTAATTCTATTAGTGATAGAGTACGACTTCCTTATACATATAATCATGTAAGTGTGATACAGACCGTACAGGATGACATCAGGGCATTGGAGCTAGCACTGAAATAAAAGTTGAGTACCATGTTACAGTTAAGCATTTCCAGCAGTAACGTTTGTTTGATGTAGGAATTTGAATCTGTTTTCATGTTTTGCCCATGAAATATATTTGGAAGGTAATCCACATTTGGGTTAGTTATGATGGAGTGGGAAAGTGTATGACTCGACATAATGTGACCTACTATCCAGATAATTCATTTTCTTGAATAAGCTGCTTCTCAAGGTCTTCTAATACTAGGAATTTCAGTTCTCTCGTATCATACGTTTGGTGCAGCTAGCTGATGATGGCTGTCCCACATAAAACCTGTTATTTCACTGGGAACAAATGGTGGTTCTTAGTGCCAATACATCTTATCGGGCTATATATTTTTTCCTTGAAAGAAATCAAAATTAAAAATTGAATCATATGAAGATAACTGATAGAATAACTCTATGTAAAAATTATTGGTGTGAGAAGAAACAAGAAATTTGAAGGTTTCTTTTTATATTGAAGTCAAAAGTGTTTATATGTTGCACATGTTGCTGGGTGTGATCTGGTCTTTAATTTTTTACAAGAAGTTTTGTAGCCATGATTGCATTTTGAAATATTTTTATGTCTTGAGTGACCAGTTTTGACTGGTCTGTCATCTTCGGATGAAAATATTTTAATATACGATATTGGCTGCAAAAATTGTTATTTATCACTAGTGTATGTTTGAGTACACAAAAATTTTGATGAGTTGTATTTCATATTTTCCGGAATAATCTTGCATGACCCATTTATAAAAAAGGAAAGTTTGAAAACATTAAAATGTAATTAACCTATTTCAATCATCTACAGGTGCTTGTAGACAGCGAAAAAGACTCTAACCTATTGTCTGAGCTGGCGGCCCAGATAGAAAATGAACGCCGTCTCATCATTGTGTCGTCGAGGGAAAATAAAGGCTTCGACGACACTTTCCAAACGTCTGACATCAGCGATAACAGTTGGAATGAGCTTCTGGATGTCAAAGTCAGGCTGAACGGGGACCGCTACGAATGCCGCCTGCGGGACCAGGTGGCAGATGTCGATGCCCTGAAATCGCTTCTGGACGGCAAGCCGACACTCTTGCTGGCTCTGGCGCAGCTGTCACAGCCTCTGAGGATGGGCCGGGAGCTGGAAACGCTGCCCGCCTACTACGTGCCCAGGAAGCTGGTGGACCGTCGCCTGGTGACAAACAAGTTCTTCTCGTCTCTGGGGCGCTGGGATGTGTGCGTCATCGACAGCGCATCCTATGGGGCACTGTCATGTAAAATAGGCATACATTCGGTCACGAGTTTTGCGCAGATGAAAAGGTGGTTCCGCACTCAATCCAAATTCGATTGGCCACTAATTGTGTTAACTGAGGAGCTGGAGAGTATTCGTGAAGCTGCCAGAACATGGCCAGTTTTGAAAATCTACGCATTACAGTTTTCTAACAAGGAATGGAAGATTGTTTACTATTTTGGGCATCCTGACAGGATTGGAGAGCACAGAATCAAGCAGAAGGTAGAGCAGTATAAGGCATTAGACACTGCGAGCAATATGGTAATTGTAGAGGGGAGGCCCGGAGTGGGCAAGTCGAAGGTGCTGTCACATGTGGCGGAGCAAATAAAAGGAAGGGACCCTGCCTCCTGGATACTGAGAATTAATCTGTTGGAGTTTTACACAGTTTTAGATGACAGTGACAGTTCTGTAGAAGACATCTTGAGGGCAGCAGTCTTTAACAAGGACGAGCTGGCCAGACTGGAGTGCGCACTGCTTCGCCACAGCCTCCTGTGGTCCCCGCGAGTCGTCTGCCTCGTGGACGGCTTCGACGAGGTGTGCCCGGATTACGTCGACAAGTGTATCGAAGTGCTGCCTCTCGTGGCACCACGCAAGGGAAAGCTCCTGGTGACGACGAGGCCAGCAGCGTTGAAGGTCTTGGAGGCGCGGATGGGTGTGTTGGCGCACTCGCTGGAGCCTTTCTGTGACTCAGAGCTGAAAAAATTCTTCACACTCCACCCGCTGAGGGGAAACATTCCACCCATCGCCGGTCTCAACAAGAGCTTAAGGGATCTTCTGAGAATCCCTCTCTTCGCCGAAATGTTCGTAAATCTGTCACAGGAAGTAGCTGAGACATGGGACATTGTGACTCTGTACGAAACTTTCTTCCGAAATAACTTCAGAAGGCTTTACGAGGAGAAATTGTGTCAAAACTTTTCCGTTCCCGGGAAGAAGACAGAGGTCGAGGAGAAGCTGAAGAAGCACGAGGCACAGTTGATGGCTCTCGCAGAATCAGTCCTGTCGCACACTGCGGCTGTACCGACAAAGCTGTCATTCGATACGGACTACTTTGTGAAATCTGGAATTGTGTACCAGTTCACCAACGGGAAACCCGCATTCCTGCACAGGACCTTCGCCGAACACTTCCTTGCCAAGTTGTGCTTCGTCACAGATAGAAAACAGTTTCGTGCGAGAGTGTACCGCAAGGCCTACGTGAACAAGAGACTGGAGTTCTTCCTCGAGTCTTTCGACCGGAGGGCAGCGAGGGGCTTGCCACTGTTGGAGGCGCTGCTGGATGGCGACGAGAGCAAGATGGCGGCGCTGCTGGACGAGGGTGCCGACGTCGGGCAGGCAGACGCGTGCGGGCGCAGCGTCCTGCACCTGGCGGCGGCGCACCGCCTGCGCTGCCCCCTGCCTCTGCTGCGGCGGCTGTGCAGGCGTGCGGGGGTGGGCGCGCTGTCTGCGGAGGACCGCCTGCTCGGGTGGACGCCGATGAGGTACGCCGCTGAGGGTGGACGCTGGGCCGCTGTGAAAGCACTGCTGGAGGCGGGAGGTGACGTCACACAGCTGGGGGACTTCCGCTTGAGGCTGCACGATCCTGCAGCGCTGCTGGGCGCCTTCGAACGGGGCGGATACTGGACCCTGTACCAGCACATCTTCTCGCTGAACAATATGTCGTGGAAAGCCAAGACAGCGTGGAAGGGCGTAGGTACTCAAATGCAGGTAAATAAAAAAGTATGTAATTGTAACTAAGATACACCTTTCTGGCATATTAAAAATGTGTGCACGCTGGGACTATAACCCAGAACCTTTGTATGTTGTTGTTGTGGTCTTCAGTCCTGAGACTGGTTTGATGCAGCTCTCCATGCTACTCTATCCTGTGCAAGCGTCTTCATCTCCCAGTACCTACTGTAACCTACATCCTTCTGAATCTGCTTAGTGTATTCATCTCTTAGTCTCCCTCTACGATTTTTACCCTCCACGCTACCCTTCAATACAAAATTGGTGATCCCTTGATGCCTTAGAACATGTCCTACCAACCGATCCCTTCTTCTAGTCAAGTTGTGCCACAAACTCCTCCCCAATTCTATTCAATACCTCCTCATTAGTTATGTGATCTACCCATCTAATCTTCAGCATTCTTTTGTAGCACCACAATTCGAAAGCTTCTTTTCTCTTCTTGTCCAAACTATTTATCGTCCATGTTTCACTTCCATACATAGCTACACTCCATACAAATACTTTTATAAACAACTTCCTGCCACTTAAATCTATACTCGATGTTAACAAATTTCTCTTCTCTTCCTTGCCATTGCCAGTCTACATTTTATATCCTCTCTACATCGACGATTATCAGTTATTTTGCTCCGCAAATAGCAAAACTCCTTTACTACTTTAAGTGTCTCATTTCCTAATCTAATTCCCTCAGCACCACCCGATTTAATTCGACTACATTCCATTACTCTCGTTTTGCTTTTGTTGATGTTCATCTTATATCCTCCTTTCAAGATACTGTCCATTCCGTTCAACTGCTCTTCCAAGTCCTTTGCTGTGTCTGACAGAATTACAATGTCATTGGCGAACCTCAAAGTTTTTATTTCTTCTCCATGGATTTTAATACCTACCCCGAATTTTTCTTTTGTTTCCTTTACTGCTTGCTCAATATACAGATTGAATAACATCGGGGAGAGGCTACAGCCCTGTCTCACTCCCTTCCCAACCACTGCTTCCCTTTCATGTCTCCCGACTCTTATAACTGCCATCTGGTTTCTGTACCTTTGCATTTTGGGGGTACATACTTTACCTGTGGGGAAAAAAGGCGGCACTAGTGCGACAAGTGAACTACTGATTTTTTTCTCAGTTCCTTGGCCAAGGTCACTACAATAGAGCTCATGACGAATCACTTGAGCCACTAGCAAAGAGATTGTACTAGATCCTTAAATGACATCAAATGTTTGAGTATCGTCTCAGAAACTGGTCGTATTGTGTAAGAGTATGGAAAGTTAAAATATTGTGAATCTCAACATGGTTCTCTAATCAGTTCCTTCAAAAACCCACTTTTTGTAAAATTCTAAGGGGCACATAATAATAAAGCTAAGGATCTCTACTTTCAGAATTGGATGCAGTTTATCGTAGAAATCGTAAAAATGCATGATAAAAGTTTTCAGCAAGCTCTTTTACTTTTTGAATTATTCCAGTTTTTTGAAATTTTAGAAGCACACAGTATTAAAGTTATACTTTGGAAGCAGGTTAAATTCATCATAAAACATATGATAGGCGTTTCCATGAAGATACCTAATCTACTTTTTCAGTTATTGAGAAAAAACCAATTTAGCTTTAGAGGACGTCGGGGAGACGTTGTCCCCCACTCCGCGCGACTCTCCGTCATTATCGGAATGTTCGGATGCAGGCTCTGCTGCTGTCATTTGGCGCCGGCACTGATACTACAGTTTAAACGCCGGCGAACTCAGAACGGTGAAGATTTTGAAGTCACCTGTCCCCAATCTCGCCTCTGTGATCCCAGCCACATTCGACTCCCCAGGATGAGTTGGCATGCCTCTTATCACTTCGTTCTATAGATGGTCCTGAGTGGTCATCCCAACATGATATAATGCGTGAACTGGTATTTTTCCAATCTGTACACTAGAATGGCATCAGACAGTACATTATCTGCTGATTTGACTTCCCTCCTTGATGGTGTTGTTACACTAAGTCTCTATGAGTTTTTGACAGCCTTCACCGTAATGAGGTATCTTAACATTGTAGTTCGCTCTCCTTCACGCAAATTTCCGTGTTTAGATGGGCTTTGCAAAGAATTATTTGTTCGGTTTTAGCCTGTGATAGGAGATATGATAACATTCTTGGTGAATGAAGTGGTGTCAAGGTACACAGTCCGCCCTCATTTAAGGTCGGAAAAATTGTTTCAGTTCTACAAAAGACGGGACGTCTGTCCATGGATCAGGTCTGACTGATAATGGTACTCAATATTTATTATAAAATCGTTGTGATAAATAGCTGTTTTTAGGTTTTGATTGCTGGCATTGTCGCGTGTTATCAGTCTCCCAGGTCGTACTCTCCTGACTACCATTGTTGAATGTCGTGATCTCATTTCGATTGGTTCCAATTTTCCTGTGTTGGGAGCTTTACATTTTATTGATTCTATCATGCATTTGACTGAGTTAGTCATGATTTTCTGACGGGTGTTGGTTTTAATGATACTGCAGAAACGGAACTTCACCTCTCTACTTACTGGTATTCAGGCATCTACTGATGTGATGGGTCGTTTTACTCCACACATAGAAATGTGTTGAGGTGTCCCACAGGGGAGTCCTTTATCTATGTTATAATTTTTGCTATTTTTGGAACCCTTATTACGAACCATAGCTGCTCGATTGGGTGGACGGTCGTATTTGGGAGAAAGGTTCATCGTTCACGCATATGCCGATGACGTTATGGTACTTCTTTTTCCTCATGACAACTACTGGTGCTCGATTACATTTTGGATAAATTTTGTCATCTTGCAGGAGCATAGAGTACCGATCGGCAGTGTCGGTTAAACAGTTTGCTGGAATGTGACACAGTTGACATTCCATGGGCTGTGGCGGTCGCCCGCCATCCATTGTTGGGTGTTACAATCGATCGTTGTCTGCCGGGAAGTGCCTCACTGACAGGATTCGGAGCGATCCTTCAACACAAGCGTTGCTCTCTCGTTACTTTATGGGATTTGGATCTTGGAAAGTTGTGTGTTGAACAAAGCCCGTTTTTTCGGCCAAATTTTTCGCATTCCTGCAATGATGTCCTGGGAGCTACAACGATTATCGAGCAAGTTTATCTGGCGAAACTCTATTCTCCATGTGATCGTGAGATCCCAGCTGATGAGAGGTTTGGCCCTCCCTGATGTTCGGGCCAAGGCGTCTGCTTTATTTTTTCGATGTACTGTTTTAATGTGTCTTTGCGTCCCTCCGTCACTTACAGCATGCCTTCTTACCTTTCTCCGACCTGCGAACTTAACCCCTTCACTAAATATTGGTAGAGTAAATAATAAATTAAGACATATTCGTGAATTGTTTCTTGATGTCAGTTATTTGGTGGTTGCTATTCTTTCCCAGTCGCACCTCTCTGTCAAAATGCTCTCGTATTATTATGGAAATTTCCAAATCGCACTTCCTCTGCGTAGTGCTTATCGCAAGCGACAGATTGGAAGGTTTGGTGTACTCATGTTGAGCACAAAGGGTGATCTGTAGTGATTACGTAGAAGAAGAAGAACTTCTTAGTCGAGATCGCTATAAAAACTTTATTACAGATAACTGATTTCAGTAAAACTGGGTTACCATCTCCAGATCTTCACAAAGGTTATTACAAACATCTTGTCCCAGCTACACACAAAATCCTTCCATTGCATTTCCAGGTGTATGACAGATGAAATGAGCAATGCATTGGCACATGAAAATTAAAATCATTATGTACATCGTAAGTCACCAAAACAACGTTCCCGTAACATAACACATCATTCCTACCAGGGTGCCGCAAGAGTCTTGTTAACCTGACTAACGAAAATAAGTATGGGTTTTGAGGTTTACGGTTTTTGCACGCAATTTAATTTCAATGTTTACGAGATGTATTTGGAAAGTAATAACCATTTTACAAGAGAAACTTGTATGTTCACTGCACTAGAGAGAGATTTTGTTGGCGGTTTTAGTTTTCTACGAACATGATTAACTTTCCTACGTAATCGCCTTTCACTTCTGCAAGGGAAACACCAAACCTGGAATAGCTACAACTGAATAACAGTGATTTTATAATCCGAAGGCGCATTCTGCCGCACTTAAAGGCCATGCTTCTGTCAAACTCTGCATTTATGTGCAATCAGTGTTTAGTAGTGAATGGTATTAAAGATTATAGAAGCACAGCTCACTGAATAAAAAATGCGGTGTAACTGACAACCATTATGACCAGTAGATTCACAACAGTCGTAAATGAATTATTCTTTGCCAAAAAACCCAACACTGCTCGAAAAAGTATATGTTAACAGATCATAGCGTCTTTTTTTTCCCAAAACCAACGCTGCTGTGTTTTCATACGCTCTTAAAAGTGCAAATGTGGAGGTGAGACACATGATTAAATCACAGGTGAGCAGAACAGTAGACTCACTTGACAAGGCCAATACGTGGATATACTGCAACATGTTCATTTTCATCTGTGCTGCAGTAGCACAACATAAAAAGCCACTGCAGTCACTTTACTATCCAGATCTTTGCCATGTTTTCCATAAAAGCGTGCCACAAATTCCATGTACTTTGAAGGCTGCTTCATAATTATGTTTGAATCTACATTGTTGGAAAAGTCTTATGGTATCAATGAATAATTTCTTATTCTATAAACTCTTTCTTACTAATTATTTTGTTTATCATCAGTAATATTGTGAAAAAATTCACTCTACTGACGTATTCTGATGTTTTCCAGTTTGCTCTGTCCGTGATCTCTGCAAAAATACCAAGACAGTCGCTCAGAGTCATTGCCGAAAAGGCCAGGGAGGAAGGACACCATACGGTAAGCATAGCAATAGATTACAATACTTGTTTCTAAGGAAAGCCATATGCTAACTAAAATCGAGCATTGCAATAATTAAATGGTGAAAACTGTAAATTTGAACCAGACAACTTCTCGATCCCGTATCTCTCATTTAACATGAGTAATTTCCTTAACCGCCACAGATTTCTGGACATGCTTCCCAGCTGACTCAAATTCTCAACTTATTACATGCTTCCAATGTCCGGATGGTCTAGGTAGTTAAGGCAACTACTCGCGTTAAGCAGGAGATAGGGGTTGAAGGCCTGGTCCAGCAAAAATTATCGACTTTTACAATCTCACATTAACTTATATAGAGCTCTTGTAACATTATGTGGCCAGTTGTGCTCCAGTGCTGTTCTGGTTGTGTTTTTGCTGTACTGGTATTGTAATGTGATCATATCATGGGTACAGACAATTCACAGTATTTTAATGTTTATTTATTTATTTATTCGAACAGTCTTTTAAAGACCACATTATTTGAATGTTTTAGTTCTTGCTATGTACACTCTTCTTTCTCATGACTCACTTCATTTTATATATTCTGATCCCTTTTTCCAGAGCTGGTAGATGTTAAGAGGCTGTTTTCTCTTTCTCTCTTATTCATCTCTGAAGACCACTTTTTGAATTTTGTCCTAAATAAATTCATGTTATTTGAGTCTATTGTATTGTTTGCTCATTTGAGATCAGTTACTGTCTCCATAAACCATGATGATTGTCGTTTTGGCTTTCTACATTATTCTGTTTGAGTAGAATTGTAATATTCAAATAATCTGATACCTGAAAATATTCTAGTGTTACCGAGGATCCAAATTTCCATTTCTTATTTTCACCTTCAGTTGGTTTACAGTGAAATTAATGTAAGTTAACAACAAAATAAAATATTCTGTGCTCACATACACTGTCAACTATACACTGTCAACTACCAAGATAATGATAATTTTAAAAGTGTAAACATTTGAACAAATAAATGAAATTTAATATGTGTGAATAGGGGATTCCTAACAAGGGAAACTCCCCATCACATTTAGTGGTAAAATGGCTCAGTGGATAGCCTGTCAGAAACTGAACACACATCAAGCCTGAAAACAGGAAGGAGGTGTAACGAAGTGTGAAAAAAGAAGCAAACCGGAAACAGTGAACCGTCTAATCTCAAGATATGCAACACGGAGCGAATTGGAAGAGGCATCACGTCATGCTTTATGGTCACGATGTTGGACTGCAAAAAGGGAGATTCCTGATCAGATCTCCGTTGTGCCCCATATTTTGTATCCACAAAATTATGAACTGTTCATCCAGCCATTGACGTGTCTGTTCTCCTGTAGTCTTGGAAATTGTCATACTGTACATTGGTTATAGAATATGAATAATGTGGTAAGAACGTATTACAGTTCCAAGTAAATGTGAGGAATAGAGAGAGCAGGTGATATGCTGCACAGACGTCTCACAGAAATGAAAACAACAAATAAACTGGTTCATATGGCTCTGAGCACAATGGGACTTAACATCTGAGGTCATCAGTCCGCTAGAACTTAGAACTACTTAAACCTAACTAACCTAAGGACTTCACACACATCCATACCTGAGGGAGGATTGGAACATGCGACCGTAGCAGTCGCGAGGTTCCGAACTGAAGCGCCCAGAACCGCTCGGCCACAGCGGCCGGCAATAAACTGTTGTGAACTATGTTGCAACACAGGAGTTCAAGAGTCAAAGCTTCCAAACTGGAACGCAAGTACAAATAGCCATGTAATCATGGGATTCCAGTGTCGAATTCTGGTGAAAACACACAAGATCTCGGATACAAAACTGCTGATGGTTCAGGTAAACTGTAGGTCCAGTGCAAGATAACCGCACTGTGGTATGAGGACACTACGCCTAAACAAACAAACATCAAAACAAAACGGATCAGACACACAACGGATATCAACTAACTACAGTGCACGGCGGAGAGAGGATTCCTGTTGACGAAGCTATCTGGCTGACAGTGGATTGTCTGTGCCTCTACATGTGGGCGTGTTAAATACATGAGTGATATTCCGTGGGTAACATGAATCCAGCAAATATAGCTCACGGCTTGCATAACAGGATCCATGAACATTTTCCGAACTTATGCAACCTAAAGTACAAGTTCTTTAAGCGACTGGATAACTGTGTAATATTTGTATGTTTGTTTCCAACATTTATTGATGAAATGGTGATGAAGATGCGGTGTTGATTGACAGAGGGCTGTGTGTACCAGATGATGATAATGTTGTTGATCCATACGAAGAAAATGGAAAAGAGATGCTGCAATGTCAATCTGATGACATTTTGTTGGGTTACATGATAGAAATGCTCCAATACACAGTATTGTCCAAACCAATTAAAAGACGCAAACATAGGTTATGAAGTTACAAATAAATTCAAGAAGTTTAAAGCGATGGAGGAAGGAAGCACAGTTAAATACTGTAAAGAATTCATGGAACGAGGAGGAACCTGAAGACGGAAGTTAAGTGAATTAGAAAACCATATAGGGGCAATACCAACAATTTATTGAAGCCAGAAATGAATTATGTGCATTGCATGATACAGACTCCCAAATTTGGTGATGCATTATGCTAAGAAAATCGGTCTGGGCTTTAAGGCTATTCACTTTCAAAAGGAAATACAAAATTACGAGCAGAAAGATTAGCAAATATGTAAGCAAAAACTAGGCTCATTTGTAGACTGTTCCAAGAAGTTTGTTACAACACCTAACGTCAAATTCCAATAATACGAAGACAGATATATCATCAACGCAAAACAGTCCTGTTTTAACTATGAAATGAAAATGACCCACACATAGTCCTTCATTGGAGGAAATGTCACTAAATGTAGTGTAGACCAGCTTCAGGCCACTTCCCACAGTTGCACAATACAATATTGCCTTGACCAAGCAGAATTTCTTTTACCTACATTTTACTCAAGTTTGCAGGAAAAATGGTGTATTTGGGCTCCAAGGTCAGCAACAGGTCAATAGGATACTTGTGCAAACCCCCAATGTCATTGTGAATTGTAGTGCGTCAGACAGAATGGAGAAAATACTAGTGAAAGATCTTAATGAACGCTGCTTAGCGAACAATGAGTTTTCTTTACTCCTTGGCAGCTAGACAGGACAGAAGGATCAGGAATTATACTATTTTGATGTGGGAGTGGACTTGGTTCCTATTTCTCCAAGTTGTACATCTCTTGTGCAACTGTTAAATGTGTGTGGCTTTAGACAAGTGAAATATTTTGTGAGAAGACTGTACCATTTTACAAAGCTGCACGGATACACAGAGCAGTACTATTTACATGATCGTGCACCTATTATCAAAGTCCAAGCTCTCACACATAATCAGCTTCGCTTTCTGAAATTTCAGGACAAGTTCAAATTTGCTTGAACATATGCCGGATTTGATGGTGTACATGTGGACAAATTCAAATATGTTAAAAACATATTTTGATAGCGCACAGGGAAAACTGTGTGATTGTGAGACTGTTAAGTTCATTTGTTGCAGCTTCTGCGACAGACTACTACGTTTTCATAATTTCTTTTGGAGTGATCGCATCCACATCCGTAGGAGAATCTAGATAGGGCAAGGGGGCATATCACACTAACTCACCAGGTGTAAAAATAGGTGTATCGATAAGAAATTCCTATCACATGACGTGTATGCCACCAATGTTGTGAATGACACACCAGGCGTATTTTCCGGTGGAGGGTTCGGTTGGCTGGGAGTTGTGGCGTAGTCCTGTAATCCCACGCTACTGGAAGGCCGTTGTGTGGAAGGGACTTTACTGATCAGACAGTTCGGGCGCTTCAACGTATTGGAGCGTCCACAGGAATACTATCTATAAAACCGGGTGACAGCGTTTCGAAGTAACTTGTCATCAAATGTTTCCAATTCTCGTTCGAGAACCACTTCCTTTCGTTTGCTAATAGAGTCGTTGTGCAGAATCATCTTTCATTATAGGTCCCTTCCTTACACCTCGCTATTGCAAACAGACTGTAACAACATCACACAAACACAAATTTAAATACGGTGAATGGACACGCCAGTGACCTCATGGACAGCTCATAATTTTGTGGGGAATAAAAGGGGGGTCGGGCACGAGTGGTCTCCTACGTTGCAGTCCAATACCCTGACGACATGACCACCACGCGGTGGCTCTACCAGTTCACTCGACGTTGCACATCTTGAGCTTGTACCGTTTCACTGCTTCAAGTTTTCTTCTTTATCCACAATTCAGTACACCTTCCTCCTGTTGTCATGCTTGATCTGTGTTCAGTTTTTGACGGGCTATCCATTGGACCTTCTTACCAATAGATCTTAGGGGGATTCGATGAGGAGCTCCCCTTGTAAGTACAGACATAATGGAAAAGATAACATTAAAACGAATCCTTTTATGCCTTCTGTGATATCAGAAAGAGCAAATATGTCTAAAGAAACACGAAGATGACCCTTTATACAACACTTTCACTCCAGTTTTAACATATGCATGTAAAAATCTGGAATGTAAAGGATATTTAAGAGCAAAGTAGTACGTAATATTTTTGGAGCGGTGAAGGGTCTCGTCATTGGAAGATGGAGCAATCTAAGAAAATGTGAAAGAGTATAATGTAATAAAAGAATTTAACAATATGGCAAATACAAAACTTAAAAGGATTATGTTGAGTTTACATGAAATGGGATTGGAAGGAGGCAGAATTCCAAAAAAAGTGGTGTAAGAATCATCAGAAGAGAGAAAACGTTAATGGCAGATGTAAAAGAGAGCTTTTAGTAATGTCAGATTGGGAGTAACAATTCCCGAAATCAAATATATCCGAATGTTATAGAATATCGATATCAAATTTAGATCGCCAATATAAAAAGCAGCTCAGCCTGCTTTAGTCAGTTGCATCTGGACTGCCCTTCAGTTTAAAGTGATTGCCTTTTCCAGTAAATCTGCCTTATAGTATGACCATCAGCAAAACACAAGTTCAAAGAATCTGATATTGTGGTGTTAACTGAAAGGAATCGTGGTTTTCACACGACCAGTTTTAAGTCACATCCTCAAGAGTTGGATCACCTCAAAATTTGTTCATTTATACCTTGAACAACAAAAGTAAAAATACACTGTGCGTGCAAGCATAGTTAAAAAAAATGAAAAATGAATCGATATATACAATAAAAATCAAATTTATTATTAAATTAAGTAACTTTTTATTCTCATCTGTTTTATTTAGATTATATTTTATTGCATCATTGATTAATTACTTTAGTATATTCTGTATACATCCTAGGTCTATCTTTTCACATTTACATTTTCCTAGGTCTAATGGAATATATGTCTGAATATATTTGATAGGGAAAATGGTCAACATGCTGTCAAACGTGCGATATATTGTGAACCAGGAAAAACTGGGTATTGCAGATAGTATGATATATTATAAAACAGTAGGAGTAATAAATGTACAATTTATTTTATTACAGTTAGCCTATGTACTCAATAGATGGTGAGCCAAAGCGGAAAGGAAAGTATATAATCGGGCTGTTGAGGAATGGGGAATCAATTGTAATCTCCCCACTATATTTGATTCTGTCTGAAATTTAGCCCAACTTTACCTCCCACTCCATGAACTATGTACCAAAACTATGTACCCATGAACTGTTATTCGACTTAAATTAGTCTGCTAACCTTTGACTAAACAGAACCTAATTTGAACTGAACTGCAACTGATCTGGATGCAACTTTTTTATGTTAAAAACACAACTGAAGTAAAACAATTATGTGGCCCTCATCAAAATTTTTACTTATCTCACATCCTGACAAAAGTGTTGCATATTTCTCAAAAGCACAATGGCAAACAGCAAGCAGGCAGCAACTAAGTTAGATTTCTGTTTCTAAATACATATTCAAACTGTAGGTTGTGGTAATGCATAATGACAAACAACTGGTTTGGGAGAGTTATTCCTATGAAATGGTATGCCAAGACAAAAATTTTGGAATGAAGTACATATTCAGAAAGACAGAGTAATACTTCACATGATCTACACACATAACATGGGTCTGAACAATACAATGCTTAACAAAGTGGTCAATGATTTAAAGAGGGTACAGTCTTAACAGAATTTCTATAAAAATCAAATAGCTTAATCAATTAATATGTTAATCCATGACTCAAGGAAATGAGGTGATCTTTCTCTCAGCTTTGAGCAAGTTAACTAGCTGACAATAATCATTCCGAAAAATTAGGTGCACAGTGCTGCAGTCTTACCTCGAACTTCTTCTCTTCAAAAACTATTACTTTATTAAAAATTTATTTTCCTTTCACCTTCATATTCATTCTTGTTGTCGTTTAAAATAAATCTTTATCTAACAAATACAATCACAAGTCAACACAGCACTGCTAAACATGTCCATCACCTACCACACTTAAACTAAGAATGTATCAAACTGCATATGACCAAAGATATTTAACAGTAACATATCTTGCTCTCTCTCTGACATGCACATCAGTGACATACAAAAATCAAAATGATGTGATCACCTTACATATCCCCCACCTTCCCCCAGTAGAAGTTTGTATGAGGTTCATTTCAGGTAGGAATGGGATGAGGACAAAATTCTAAACATTATGGACTGGAACAAACAAAACAAGTTACAAATACAAAGGGGAAAAATTGTTTTACAGAAATATGAGTTAAAAGACTGTAAGTGAAAATTTATACAATATTCAACACTGTGTGAATGATTACTGCACAGGGATATATTCAAAGTTTATATGTCACATTTTGTATTGAAGTAGTATTTTGTAGCACACAGGAAGTAGGTCACAGTGTCCGTATCACGCAAGGCTTACATAGTCACATATGTGAATAGTGATTTGCACGATGAAAGTAGGTAGAAGAATGTCCTTCTCACAAATGATCTAACTTTCTTTAGCTCGTTGCAGTTATGTCCCTATTGTAAGGAATGATGTGGAAGCAGATTCAGTGAGACTAAACACAACTCTCAGCTGACAGCCCCTCACACACAAACGGCAAAATGTCATTGTAACTGCTTGAAGCAGATTGCAGGTCCATTGATAAATCCAAAGCCATCTTGCAGTATCGTGAGTTCTTTATAAGAGTCAGTTGCAGCTTGTATCAGTAAAGTATGTCAACATGTGACCAACAATATTTCAGTAGACATATTTCTTCTGCCCTGGCAACTCTCAATTGTATTTCTCTAAAAAAACTAAGAAAAATATAGCAGGATTGTTTTATAATAATGAATTACAGAAACTTTAGACATGTAAGTCATGTGACACAGTGTACTGTAACAGGCATCATAATAAACAATTATGATATCTGTACAGAATTACCCTATAGGAGATTCTAAATCTATACAAACATATATGTTTGTGTGGACATCAGTGAAATACAAAAAAGTATAGGGAGTAAGGTAGGAAGAGACATGTAAGGATAGTGACCATACACAAAAAATAAACACATAAGGATAGTGGTCACACCCACAGATAAGGAAAACACAAATATATAATTAGGAAAAACATGGATTAGGGAGTAACCATGGTTCACATCAAAGAATATTTTACACAGTCAGTTTATGCAATCAGTCAAATGTCAGCCCATGATAATACCTAATATGGTCAGTAATTAGCTTGCTATCTAGATATATTTCATGCTTTAGTTCATGCACTTTGTAATACATTTGCCTATAAGTTCATCAGACTTTCAACAAATACCACTGTTTACTGTACTTTTTGCTTATTTCTGTCACATGTATCAGGCATTCCTACAAGTTCATACTTTTTAGCTCCATTGCCTTACCTAACCATTTGTTGGCTTTGCTGTACCTAGCCATTTCTCATCTTTGCCCTGCATAACCATTTCTCATCTTTGTCCTACCTAACCATTTGTCATATTAATCTTTATAGCTATTTCTTTGTTCTTTCTTACCTTTTTCTCTTTGTTTCCTCCTTACAAATCTTAAATGACTCATGAGAGCTCCCAACAGTACTATACTAATGATGCCACATCCTATAGTAACAATTTATACAGAGAACATACATTATGAACAAACACAATAAATGACATAAATATAATAGGCAAATACAATCTGAAAATTCCTTAAGTTAAAGTGATTCGTGTAATTGTGTTACATCATATGTAAATAGAAGGGGACGGTCTGCAATGTCACACATGTTAGTAGAAAAATAGATATAAAAGCATCTTATACTATGCCATGGCAAAAAGAATAAAGCTGAAATGTAATAAAATGAATCATTTTGTACATATATAAAGTTTATTTGTTAGACAAAGAAAAGAGAGATTAGCTTACAGATTTCAGTAGAAGTTAAATTTGGGCTGCATATAAATCAGAAAAAACAATGTCATTCATCAGTATAAACAAAAAAATAGACATTACCACAAAGACAGAATCACAAAAAATTCAATGAGGTACCACATATTAAAGAGTGTTTCACAGTACAGAGTAGCAATCAATGCTGAGCCACATCTTTGCAAAACATTTTCTATGCACAAATGGAGACAAAAATTATTGTAAAGTATAACTGTTACATGCTGTTTTGTTCAGATGAAAAAAGTGACAGTATTTGTTTAGTAAAAGGGTTGAATAATTTGCATCATATAATTACACACTTCACATGAAAGAAATAATTGTAGTCTCAAGTCACGATACCTTCATTCACTATTGTCATCCAGCCATACCTTTTTAAAAATTTACGCTTATAGACACAAAATGCATCCACATGGCATAAAAACTGACTACAACAAGGAACAGGGTCCCTATCCCTAACCATTACTCACTCACTCTTTTTCCTCATTAATCTTCATAATCATTGCCTCATTCTATTACAGTATGTATCATAAATCTCGTGTACCTCACCAACAGAAATCTCAGTATCCTATTACAACATTATCCTATTGCAATATTCGCTGCCTCTGTCTCAATATACACTTCAAATATCAATTCCCTGCTCTATTTTCATCAACGTATTTCCACACAAACAACACCCTATAGCTATAATCATAAATATTACTGTTCAGTAAACGCAGCTTCACTAGCCCACCTCATTCTGAAAAACGTCTTACATCAAAATACCTATCACTTTTCTTTCCAGACAACACAATTACGATCCTATAACATCCTGTATACCTCATAGAAAGTGGTAGAAAACGTTATATGTCTTTGTATTAACAGCACTGTGTATAGCTAAAAATAATTCTGAAGAGAACAATGCATTGCTGATAACCTGTGTTCCCTCTCAGAACTGTTTTAAAAAAATACTGTCAATGTTCATTTTATTAGAAATTATTTATTCCTCTTCGGATTCTAGATGAAATTTAAAAGTTCATAGCAGTTTCTCCAGCGTATGCATCATGGCAGCAAATCACTTGGTTTGTTGCGGGATAAATTAAGTTTGTTGCGCGACGGAAGTGGCTCTGTCATGCAGTGCTATAGCATTGTTTATTGCTAAGTGTTGCTGTGCTCTGTAATGCAAGAAATGTTTTTGAATAGGTGACATGTAGTCCTATGCATGGGTACAACATTAGTAAATAGAATTATTCCATATACGGTTTGATATGCCAAATATGATGACACCCTTCGCTCTTGTGGGTCTGAATCATTTCAATTTAATTATTCTATATACGGTTTGACATGCGAAATATGACGACGTCCCTTGCTCTTGTGTGTCCAAATAATTTCAGTTTCCACAACATTGTCATGTACAATTCTACGAGTGCTATAATAATCTTGGTAGCCTGTATTGTCTCAAGTCACGATACCTTCATTCACTGTTGTCATCCAGCCATTTATTTGTTCTTTCTTACCTTTTTCTCTTTGTTTCCTCCTTACACATCTTAAATGACTCATGAGAGCTCCAAACAGCACTATACTCTACATAATTATTGTACCAATGATGCCACATCCTATAGTAACAATCTATACAGAGAACATACATTATGATCAAACACAATAAATGACATAAATATAATAGGCAACTTTCATTTTGTAAGTCATGACTGCTAATGCTGTAAGTAAAAATAATTGTATTCAAAGCTGCATCCCTGTCTCGCCAGTCTGCGTTTTACTTTCAAAAATTTGGTATTACAAAATGTTTACTCAGAGCAAAATTCCTGGGACGATCAGTAAGATGTTCTAGATATTTTTACAAGTGAAAAAAGTTTAGTGCTATAGGAGCATTATATTTCGTGTGATGTGACTTATTAATTACTGCTGGCATTTCAAGGCGCTGTTCTGTAGTACATTCCTGTTGTGTATTCTTACGTGTGTTCCACAGTAAAGCTTAAATGAAAATGCTACATCTTTGCTAATGTGGTCAAATATTTATTAAATGCCAGTGATTTTTCATTTTAATTTTTTTTCTTTTAACTGGGTCACATCTAGTTACTGTCATAAAATGCTTGTAATCAAAGTTTTCAATTTTTCAGTCTCGGAATGTTCTTTGCCGCACATATGACACATTCTTAATCATAGCTCTCAAGTCAGTAAATTACTTTCAACATATTGACATTCCCCCCCATGAACCATGGACCTTGCTGTTGGTGGGGAGGCTTGCGTGCCTCAGTGATACAGATAGCCGTACCGTAGGTGCAACCACAACGGAGGGGTATCTGTTGAGAGGCCAGACAAACATGTGGTTCCTGAAGAGGGGCAGCAGCCTTTTCAGTAGTTACAGGGGCAACAGTCTGGATGATTGACTGATCTGGCCTTGTAACACTAACCAAAACGGTCTTGCTGTGCTGGTACTGCGAACGGCTGATAGCAAGGGGAAACTACAGCCGTAATTTTTCCCGAGGGCATGCAGCTTTACTGTACTGTTAAATGATGATGGCGTCCTCTTGGGTAAAATATTCCGGAGGTAAAATAGTCCCCCATTCGGATCTCCGGGCGGGAACTACTCAAGAGGATGTCGTTATCAGGCGTTCTAGAGATCGGAGCGTGGAATGCCAGATCCCTTAATCGAGCAGGTTGGTTAGAAAATTTAAAAAGGGAACTGGATAGGTTAAAGTTAGATATAGTGGGAATTAGTGAAGTTCGGTGGCAGGAGGAACAAGACTTTTGGTCAGGCGAATACAGGGTTATAAATACAAAATCAAATAGCGGTAATGCAGGAGTAGGTTTAATAATGAATAAAAAAAATAGGAGTGCGGTTAAGTTACTACAAACAGCGTAGTGAACGCATTATTGTGGCGTAGAGAGACACGAAGCCCACGCCTACTACAGTAGATTAGATTAGATTGACTTTCATTCCGATTGATCTGTAGTGAGGAGGTCTTCCAGGATATGGAACATGTCAGAAAAACAACAATACATGACAAATATTTAAAACTAAAACAAATAAGCTAATGCACCATTCCACAGGTCCCAAGTGCAATGATCGTCATTTTTTAATGAGCACTATGTGAAAGAGTCATTTTACAAATACTAATGCACTGAATTTAAAATAAAAAAGTTTTTTTATTTATTTATAAGGTAATAAACATGTAATACAACTACTATAATACTTATTTACAACGAGCACATTACTGCATTGAAATGGTGCAGAAGTTAGATTGTACTTACACACACACACACACACACACACACACACACACACACACACACACACACAGTAGTAGAAGTTTATATGCCAACTAGCTCTGCAGATGACGAAGAAATAAAAGAAATGTATGACGAAATAAAAAAATTATTCAGATAGTGAAGGGAGACGAAAATTTAATAGTCATGGGTGACTGGAATTCGGCAGTAGGAAAAGGGAGAGAAGGAAATGTAGTAGGTGAATATGGATTGGGGGTAATAAATGAAAGAGGAAGCCATCTGGTAGAATTTTGCAAAGAGCACAATTTAATTATAGCTGACATTTGGTTCAAGAATCATGAAAGAAGGTTGTAGACATGGAAGAAGCCTGGAGATACTGATAGGTTTGAGATAGATTATATAATGGTAAGACAGAGATTTAGGAACCAGGTTTTAAATTGTAAGACATTTCCAGGGGCATATGTGGAGTCTGACCACAATCTATTGGTTATGAACTGTAGATTGAAACTGAAAAAACTGGAAAAAGGTGGGAATTTAAGGAGATGGGACCTGGATAAACTGAAAGAACCGGAGGTTGTAGAGAGCTTCAGGGAGAGCATTAGGGAACGATTGACAGGAATGGGGGAAAGAAATACAGTAGAAGAAGAATGGGTAGCTTTGAGGGATGAAGTAGTGAAGGCAGCAGAGGATCAAGTAGGTAAAAAGACGAGGGCTAGTAGAAATCCTTGGGTAACAGAAGAAATTTTGAATTTAATTGATGAAAGGAGAAAATATAACAATGCAGTAAATGAAGCAGGCAAAAAGGAATACAAACGTTTCAAAAATAAGATCGACATGAAGTGCAAAATGGCTAAGCAGGGATGGCTAGAGGACCAATGTAAGGATGTAGAGGCTTATCTCACTAGGGGTAAGATAGATACTGCCTACAGGAAAATTAAAGAGACCTTTGGAGAAAAGAGAACCACTTGTATGAATATCAAGAGCTCAGATGGAAACCCAGTTCTAAGCAAAGAAGGGAAAGCAGAAAGGTGGAAGGAGTATATAGAGGGTCTATACAAGGGCGATGTACTTGAGGACAATATTATGGAAATGGAAGAGGATGTAGATGAAGATGAAATGGGAGATATGATACTGCGTGAAGAGTTTGACAGAGCACTGAAAGACCTGAGTCAAAACAAGGCCCCGGGAGTAGAAAACATTCCATTAGAACTACTGACAGCCTTGGGAGAGCCAGTCCTGACAAAACTCTACCATCTGGTGATAAAGATGTATGAGACAAGCGAAATACCCTCATACTTCAAGAAGAGTATAATAATTCCAATCCCAAAGAAAGCAGGTGCTAACATGTGTGAAAATTACCGAACTATCAGTTTAATAAGTCCTGTTGCAAAATACTAACGCGAATTCTTTGCAGACAAATGGAAAAACTGGTATAAGTCGACCTTGGGGAAGATCAGTTTGGATTCCGTAGAAATATCGGAACACGTGAGGCAATACTGAGCCTACGACTTATCTTAGAAGCTAGATTAAGGAAAGGCAAACCTACTTTTCTAGCATTTGTAGACTTAGAGAAAGCTTTTGACAATGTTGACTGGAATACTCTCTTTCAAATTCTGAAGGTGGCAGGTGTAAAATACAGGGAGCGAAGGGCTATTTACAATTTGTACAGAAACCAGGTGGCAGTTATAAGAGTCGAGGGACATGAAAGCGAAGCAGTGGTTGGGAAGGGAGTGAGACAGGGTTGTAGCCTCTTCCCGATGTTATTCAATCTGTATATTGAGCAAGCAGTAAATGAAACAAAAGAAAAATTTGGAGTAGGTATTAAAATTCAAGGAGAAGAAATAAAACCTTTGATGTTCGCCGATGACATTGTAATTCTGTGAGAGACAGCAAAGGATTTGGAAGAGCAGTTGAACGGAATGGATAGTGTCTGGAAAGAAGGATATAAGATGAACATCAACAAAAGCAAAACGAGGATAATGGAATGTAGTCGAATTAAGTCGGGCGATGCTAAGGGAATTAGATTAGGAAATGAGACACTTAAAGTAGTAAAGGAGTTTTGCTATTCGGGGAGCAAAGTAACTGATGATGGTTGAAGTAGAGAGGATATAAAATGTAGACTGGCAATGGCAAGGAAGGTGTTTCTGAAGAAGAGAAATTTGTTAACATCGAGTATAGATTTAAGTGGCAGGAAGTCGTTTCTAAAAGTATTTGTATGGAGTGTAGCCATATATGGAAGTGAAACATGGACGATAAATAGTTTGAACAAGAATAGAATAGAAGCTTTCGAAATGTGGTGCTACAGAAGAATGCTGAAAATTAGATGGGTAGATCACGTAACCAATGAGGAGGTATTGAATTGGGTTGGGGAGAAGAGAAGTTGGTAGGACATGTTCTGAGGCATCAAGGGATCACCAATTTAGTATTGGAAGGCAGCGTGGAGGGTAAAAATTGTGGAGGGAGACCAAGAGATGAATGCACTAAGCAAATTAAGAAGGATGTAGATTGCAGTAGGTACTGGGAGATGAAGAAGCTTGCACAGGATAGAATAGCATGGAGAGCTGCATCAAACCATTCTCAGGACTGAAGACCGCAACAACAACAACATATTGACATTAGGACAGTAGAAGAAAGTTCCTTGTACTTATTGCCTAAATGGTAAGCAAGAGAAGACGAGTCTACCATAAAATTGAATTTTCGTAATTATTGTGCTCTAATGTTCAGTGTAACTGCACAAGGACTGTCCAGTGTCTTATGTGTAAGTGCATTTTTGTATAAGAAAATAATTGCCTAAGTTGACTGTATGAAAATGTTTGTAAACATAACTGTAAGCTTTCCGTATCCACAAAACTTTGCTGGTATGCCACCAAGCCTGTTCAGTTTTTGACTGCGAGAGATACTGTTCTAACAAAGTCACCTAAAAATGGTTCAAATGGCTCTGAGCACTATGGGACTTAACATCTATGGTGTTCAGTCCCCTAGAACTTAGAACTACTTAAACCTAACTAACCTAAGGACAGCACACAACACCCAGTCGTCAAAAGGCAGAGAAAATCCCTGACCCCGCCGGCAATCGAACCCGGGAACTTGGGCGTTGGAAGCGAGAACGCTACCGCACGACCACGAGCTGCAGACAAAGGCAGCTAAATGGCATGAATACATATAGGTATTGAAAATACAAAAAATGTGATTAAGAATGACCAAGATCATTGCAATTGCACTTTCTTTCACTATATGTAAGCTTTTGTTCCATAAGTCTTACATGACTGTCTGTATGCTGCATCAAAGCTTCATGTATCTTAATATATGAAGAACAAACTAGTGAACAGTTATCTGAGTTTCGGCATATCTTACTCGAAATGACAGCTGTTTTTTGTTCATGTTCATCACAGGTTGGGGTAGCCAGATGTTCAATTTCTTGTTCTCCATTAGCTGCAGTTATATATTGTTTTCCTTGAATAATTTTTTTTTTACTTTGTCATTGCGCAAATGTGTTTCACTGATTAATTCTTCAGAATTTAGTGTCAATGTTTCCACTTGTCCACTAATTTCTTTTACTGTTGTGTTTATATATTTGTTCTGTTCTTTTGTCTGTCTATTTCATTCAGAACTAAAGTGTTGATTTTAGCTGACAATTTGTCCGTGACATTACGCTGATTTGTTTTCAAATTTTCTTGTTCTGTTTCAAGGTCACTTTTTCTAGATTCAGAACTGTTTATTGGTTGAAGATCATTTTTAATTTCTTCCATTACTGATAAATTTTGTATTTTCAATGTCATTTCCTCCTGTGATTTTTCTGTTCTCTTCCTATGATTTTTTTTTATTTCTTCCCTAAGTGATTTATGATTTTTTTTCTCATTTTGTGTTTCTCTAAGCATGTGATGAACAGATTCTAGAAAATTTGCGATTTGTGCAGTGTGGTTCTATATAGTAGTTCAGTTAAGATGATGTGTGTTGTGTCATTCAAAAAATATTGACACAAAACCTGATTCTGATGCGTCTTTACCAGTTGTTGTAAAATTGCACATGACTGTGGTGATTTCTGTAAGCTTTTGTTAGAGTGTGGCAATTCTTTAGCATTTCTCGTGGACACATTTTGATAAGTTGACAATCTGTCTTTGTAGCTACGGTATAAGAAACAAAAGTACAAACGAGGAAATATCTAAAAAAAAAATGCAAGCAGATTGCGTTTCCTTATGTGAGTAAAAATCTTAAGAATTAACATGAACATCTTCAGTAATGAAGTGATTTTAGATACAGAAAGCAAGCCAAATGGTATACGGTATGTGTTTCATTTAGATAACTGAAGTTAATTTATTTCAATAAAATGAAACACATTTGGTGACAAAGAAATGGATTTCCTTGGAGTTGCAAGACAGATTTAAAATACCTTCACTGATTTGAGATCTAACCTCAGGCCTCTTGAAAGAAGTGTATAAGGCGGCAAGAATTGTGTAAACCAACATTGTAGGTGACCGCCAATCAAATGTTCGTTCTACTATGATCATTATTGTCGATTATTACCCATTGTTTTATATCTGTTAATTTACAGGTATTGCGTCATTTCTCTTTCGACAAATGTATGAGTACAGCCAGCCAGCGGCTGACACAATTTTCTTCTTCTTATTGTCCATGCTTTCTAACATATAAACTACTTTTGAAGTGCCATAATGTGAATAAAACTCCAGACTGCACAATGTACTTGGGGATGAGACAGTCCCAATCTCTGAAATCCATCGCCCGTGTGTGTCCTGCTGAGGAGCAGCACAGTGTTGGGTCCATGGAAAAACCACAGAAATCCACTGGATTATGGCACATACAAACAGACTTGGCCTGTGGGCAGATGGGTGAGACTAGATCCGATGGGCAGGGCCTACACATTAGTGAGAATCGAACGGCTTCAGACTGGCAGGCCGAACCCATTACAGATAACTGCAGAAACAGCCTCCAGTTTTGGCCCGTCACCGAAATCCAATCGTGCCGCCAGCTATTCACGAGCCACAGACACCATGTTGATGAAATGAGACCATGGTGATCAATCCATGCAACAGATAAGTTGTTCAAATACTCTGAGAATAAATAATAATGATAGGTAGGAGCTCACCATAAAGATGATTGCCGAGCTGCAGACAGCCACACAGAAAAGACAATCACACTCTCAAGACTAAATTTTCAGCCACATATTTTGTCAGAAAACAAGGGCACACACATATTCACACAATAATTCAGACAGCTCATGCATACATTACTGCAGTCTTCGGCCGTGCCGTCTAGTCTCTGTGACTCAGACCCAAACACACCACTCCTCATACCTCCCTGCCTGTCGTCGGCAACTGCTAGGCTAGCGACAAGAAGTGGTGGCACCACTGACTGCAAGCTGAGGGGAGATGTAGGATGGGGAGAAGTAGTAGTAATTCAAATTTCCCTAATATTTTCCGACGTGTTTGAAATTCCCTGATATTACCTGTTTTCCAGAACCTGTGGCAACACTCTCTTTACTACTCATCTGAACACCCGCAAATCATCAGTACTCATTTCCTAAAGTACATCAAATCAATCGCAAAATACATGCATAAACAAACTTCTCTCTTACTGCACTGCCTCACACAGCTATAAGGACCACAAATATGAACACTCAGTCACAGGGTCAAGCAGACACACGCCGACAAGGCATACAAAAAAAGAAGAAAATAGTAAGGATTTACAATAATAATAATTATCTGGTAGGTGATGGACAATATGTTAAATTGATAATCAGTGTCTGCTTTTAAGTCAAAGTTGCATGATGAAATATTAAACACTTCTGCCTCAAAGGCGCTCAATCTACGAGAATGAGGTATGTCTCCTCGAAAAAAAGATCAATAATATAATTAAATGGGTTATATATATATATATATATATATATATATATATATATATATATATATATATATATATATATAACAGAGGGAAACATTCCACGTGGAAAAAATATATCTAAAAAGAAAGATGATGAGACTTACCAAACAAAAGCGCTGGCAGGTCGATAGACACACAAACAAACACAAATATACACACAAAATTCAAGCTTTCGCAACAAACTGTTGCCTCATCAGGAAAGAGGGAAGGAGAGGGAAAGACGAAAGGATGTGGGTTTTAAGGGAGAGGGTAAGGAGTCATTCCAATCCCGGGAGCGGAAAGACTTACCTTAGGGGGAAAAAAGGACAGGTATACACTCGCACACACACACATGGATGGATATGTGTGTGTGTGCGAGTGTATACCTGTCCTTTTTTCCCCCTAAGGTAAGTCTTTCCGCTCCCGGGATTGGAATGACTCCTTACCCTCTCCCTTAAAACCCACATCCTTTCGTCTTTCCCTCTCCTTCCCTCTTTCCTGATGAGGCAACAGTTTGTTGCGAAAGCTTGAATTTTGTGTGTATATTTGTGTTTGTTTGTGTGTCTATCGACCTGCCAGCGCTTATATATATATATATATATATATATATATATATATATATATATATATATATATATATATATATATATATATATATGGGTAAGATACAGAGAGCGAAAGGCTATTTACAATTTGTACAGAAACCAGCTGGCAGTTATAAGAGTCGAGGGGCATGAAAGGGAAGCAGTGGTTGGGAAGGGAGTGAGACAGGGTTGTAGCCTCTCCCCGATGTTATTCAATCTGTATATTGAGCAAGCAGTAAAGGAAACAAAAGAAAAATTTGGAGTAGGTATTAAAATCCAGGGAGAAGAAATAAAAACTTTGAGGTTCGCCGATGACATTGTAATTCTGTCAGAGACAGCAAAGGACTTGGAAGAGCAGTTGAATGGAATGGACAGTGTCTTGAAGGGAGGATATAAGATGAACATCAACAAAAGCAAAACGAGAATTATGGAATGTAGTTGAATTAAGTCGGGTGATGCTGAAGGAATTAGATTAGGAAATGAGACACTTAAAGTAGTAAAGGAGTTTTGCTATTTGCGGAGCAAAATAACTGATGATGGTCGAAGTAGAAAGGATATAAAATGAAGACTGGCAATGGCAAGGAAAGCATTTCTGAAGAAGAGAAATGTGTTAACATCGAGTATAGATTTAAGTATCAGGAAGTCATTTCTGAAAGTATTCGTATGGAGTGTAGCCATGTATGAAAGTGAAACATGACGATAAATAGTTTAGACAAGAATAGAATAGAAGCTTTCGAAATGTGGTGCTACAGAAGAATGCTGAAAATTAGATGGATAGATCACATAGCTAATGAGGAGGTACTGAATGGGATTGGTGAGAAGATTGTGACACAACTTGACTTGAAGAAGGGATCGGCTGGTAGGACATGTCCTGAGGCATCAAAGGATCACAAATTTAGCATTGGAGGGCAGCGTGGAGGGTAAAAATCGTATAGGGAGACCAAGAGATGAATACACTAAGCAGATTCAGAAGGATGTAGGTTGCAGTAGGTACTGGGAGATGAAGGAGCTTGCACAGGATAGATTAGCATGGAGAGCTGCATCAAACCTGTCTCAGGACTGAAGACCACAACAACAACAATGGATATATTCAAATTTCATACCATTGAATTTCAAGGAAGCTATGGTGAATGCTTTTGCACTGCAAAATTATAATAACTTTTATGATTTCATTGTTTTACTATATATATATATATATATATATATATATATATATATATATATATATATATATATATATATATATTAAGTAATAGAGGGAAACATTCCACATGGGAAAAATATATCTAAAAACAAAGATGATGTTACTTACCAAACGAAAGCGCTGGCACGTCGATAGACACACAAACATACACACAAAATTCAAGCTCTCGCAACAAACTGTTGCCTCATCAGGAAAGAGGGAAGGAGAGGGAAAGACGAAAGGAAGCAGCTTGTGTCTGTATATGTGTGGATGGATATGTGTGTGTGTGCGAGTGTATACCCGTCCTTTTTTCCCCCTAAGATAAGTCTTTCCGCTCCCGGAATTGGAATGACTCCTTACCCTCTCCCTTAAAACCCACTTCCTTTCGTCTTTCCCTCTTTCCTGATGAGGCAACAGTTTGTTGCGAAAGCTTGAATTTTGTGTGTATGTCTATTGACGTGCCAGCACTTTCTTTTGGTAAGTCACATCATCTTTGTATATATATATATATATATATATATATATATATATATATATATATATATATAGTCAGTGGTATTCAACGAGAGGTAGGTCTTCTCAGAATGTGTGTTTGATGGCAGCCAAAAACAATGACGCGATCATAACTTAATGAGTTTACAGAAGTAAATTAATGAAAGACTAAAACACACACACACACACACACATATATATATATATATATATATATATATATATATATATATATATATATATATATATATATATATATATATATGTTTTAGTCTTTCATTAATTTACTTCTGTAAATTCATTAAGTTATGATCGCGTCATTGTTTTTGGCTGCCATCAAACACACATTCTGAGAAGACCTACCTCTCGTTGAGTACCACTGACTGTTGCAGTATATCTCTGGACTCTTCCGTCGTCGCTGAGCTAAGCGGCACTCCACTTTGAATTTTATACCACTGAAATCAGTGCTCTGAAGTGTTCACCCTAAACAATAAATAAATGTATTGTAGAACACAAGGGATGACCCAAGGTAGGTTTAGATGATGTTTTTTGTGGAAAAACATACATTAGAGGCAACAGTCAGCACAAGCACTATTTTATGTATGAGAGGCATTCAGTAAGCAACGCAACACGTTTTTTTTCTAAAAGCAGGTTGGTGTTATTCAGGATTCCAATACACCTTATTATTCCTTGTTACGATGACAGACACCTCATGGAACGACTCACCATGCTTTTGTTCACTGGTAGACATTCTGCAAGCACCTTTGAATATCTGCGGTGCTGTGATTTTCTGTCAAACGAAACTCAGTGACAGCTCTGTGCTTCGAACGCAGTTCCGTTACAGACGACATTTTGAAGGCAACATATAGTGCCACCAGCTATTGGAACTTCATGAAACTATAAGGGCTGAAGCGGTAATGTTCGACGATTCCCGCAATGAATTCTGCATTTTCTTCAACCGAAATAGCCCCAGAAAAAAGTAGTGTAGCGTAACTTAGTGAACACCCATCACAAAAACAGTACAAAATAGATGCAAGTCTACCACTGTGTTGCAGTTATATGTTTAAGACTCATGTTTGTTTTCAGGTGCGCAGCATGCTCTTACACGGGAAGATCAGAACAGCAGAAAAAGGAAGGACTCTTTCGCAGAAGGGGAAGAATATGAAGCACATATATGCTCATGTACACTTGTTGAGGACTCGTCTCCGGCAGATGCACTTAAGTGGGGAGAGAGCCACATACCTAACTGTGCCACACAGTCCCTGTTTGGGGGTCATTCCACCTCGGGTAGAGGGTAATGTGGTGCTGCAGGAGGCGAGGTCTTCAACAGCCGCCAGTTTCAGTAGCCAGACACAACCGCGGCACACCTACTTGAAGTATAGCGGCGAGAGTGGCATATAACCGTCACTATATCACAGTGCAGGAACTGGTGATGCCAACAATCTACATGTGCTTACAAATTTAGAAAGAGATACGGTTGAGAGACCATCTCAGCTGGACAGCACTCTGGCTGCTCACGAAAGCAGGTTTGGACGTGCTGGCGAAACTTGGCAATGGCTCAGCACGGGAGACAGGCAACATGGACAGCGGGCAGAATGTGATTGGCAGGATGGGGATGGAGATACGCCACTGGTCAGTGCAGTGCAAAGGGAAGGTGCCGATGTTGCTGACAAAGGATTTCTTCATGTACTTGCAATATTCATTTTCATTTTAATATCAGTGCTAATCATGAAGACTTTCAACTAGATTCATCATCACCTAATAGCATTCTAGCGGAATTATTAGCAATATGGACTTCAGAAGGGGATGGAAAAGTGCTGAAAATCATTCATCATGATATGTTATGTGATCAGTGGCTGCTGAATCTATGATCCAATCACTTGCCAGCCAGAAGGCAAATTGCACACATAAAGTGCAATGTATTTGTATGCATTTATTTACTTAAAATAATACATCTTTTGTTGTAACTGACTTTAAATTAAATTTTGCACAGAGGTAAGTGGAGTGTGTGTATACCAGTGTTATAAAATTTATACTTCTTTCACCATAACCACACTGAAATTTGTACTTAGATAATAATTCAAACTATGCAATTGCTGCTGATGTGTTTACCCTATGGTTGGTTGTATAGTCATGAAACCAAAAGCCATAATAAATAAATAAAGAAAGAAGCATTCTTTCATATTTGCTTGAGTGCTGGAAAGACTAGCAGGCATATGGGAATCAGTTCTAAACTTCCAATACTAATCAGTTCTAAACTTCTGACAGTCTTTTGTAATTTGTTTTTCTTCATCAGAATTAAGGCATTTCTTGTGTTTGTTATTCAATTTGACAGATCCTTTTACTCGCTTATTTTGATCTCCTGTAGCTTTTGTTTCCACAGAAGTACACACTGTATTCCGGGCTAAGCTCTCCTGTTATCAACGTTTCTCATTGAGTGTTAAAGGAGCCATAAATTTGCTACAAATTGTTATACCCACGTATTTTGTGGGTTCATCGATTCCAGTAGGGATTTGATATTGTGGTGATATACTACATTTTTTTCTGTTTTGTGTAGTGCATGATTTTACATTTATGAGCAATTAAAGTGAGTTAGCAATTTTTGCACCATGTTGAGATTCGAAATTTGAGACCCAAAAATACTTTACACTATCTAGATCATAAAATATGGAGTGTGCAGATAAACAGGGTGCAATGGGTTTAAGTGCAGATGCTTCAATCGGTGACTAGGGATGGTGCATTGAATAACATTATGCCAGAATGTATGTCATTTGCAGAGTATTAGTACTATAATATAATAATACTATTACATAATAATACTATTACAAGTAGTATGTTTTTAGGTTGTGTAGTACCTCCAAGTACACATGGCAGAAGCAAGCCATTAATGTTTGTTTTCCTGTGGCCACCAGGTCAGGTGTTCAAATATTGATGTGTGGACGCAAGACGGTTAGTGTATACTGACAGAAGTAGTCCACTTCACAATGCAGTTACGACCATGTGGAAAATATCAAGTCATAAATCTTGCGACATGTTTGTAGGAAGACTGTTTGAGAGAGAAAGAAAAAACAATCAACACACTCATGTATATACATAGTAACTCACCACATATAATAATATCTGCAGTTATACCCGTTATGTCATGTACAAACAATGTTCTGGAGCTAATCAGAAAGGCAAACACATGCTGTGAAATCAGTAACCTAGTGTGGGCTAATGCCAACATGGGCATACACTGCACTGAAATTATAGGCCAGCTAACAAAACAAAGCACAGGATGGGACTCCTTTCTTCTACAGGCTGGATGCTCAATAACAGGCAGTACTTGACTCAATGGTCGTTTGATCATGAACAGAAAATGGCAGACATTGTGATACATTCAGGTCATCCATTCCAAAATATAACTTTTACATCCACTGTTTCTGGTCTTGAAGAATAATGACCTCCTGCATTAGCATGCTAGCATAGGGCCAGTGCACGGTATAGATAAAGTGATATTTATGGACTAACACAACCAAATTCTCCTTAATGCACAGAACATAAACAGGATGTTCCAAGTATTCAAAAACAATACAAAGAACTATATAGTGCAATAATAAAGAGCAGATTTCCATTACCACCCAGAGTGGTGGATATTTTAAGCAGGTTTTCGACACTGCCATGCATTCAGCAGTAGGAACATATCTTTTTCAAACAAGACTGTGTGTGAAAACTAGTATTTTTCATGTAAATGCTAACACTGGCCAGCCGGGGTGGCCGAGCAGTTCTAGGCGCTACAGTCTGGAACCGCGCGACCGCTACTGTCGCAGGTTCGAATCCTGCCTCGGGCATGGATGTGTGTGATGTCCTTAGGTTAGTTAGGTTTAAGTAGTTCTAAGTTCTAGGAGGCTGATGACCTCAGAAGTTAAGTGCCATAGTGCTCAGAGCCATTTGAACCATTTTGAACTAACACAGTGCAACATAATGGCTGAATTGCAAACTGTAAGGAACAGTCATATGGAAACAAGACTGATGGAAAAACAGGGTAGGTAAACTGTTTGTTATTTTAAACGTAATCATAATAACTGTCTATATATTAACCCCACTGTGCGACACGGTGGTCAGTGTATTCAAGGAAAAATATTTGCGGCTGCCTACAGAGCCATGAATGTACTCAGGTGTGCAGCTCTTCATCCAAAGCATATTGGCAGCCGTGAATTTATCTCTTCTGGACTCCAAAAATATGAAATGGCATGGGGTGAGATCTGGACTGTGTGGACGATGTGTAAGGGCTTCCCAGCGAAACATTTTACTGTGTATTCTTAACAACCTTGGTGACATATAGGGTTAAATATCATTTTTACTTTTACCAACAGATTCAACAAGCACAAAACTGAGGATGGGACAATAATGTACTTTGTGTCATTATTTTTACATGTCGCGACCTTCCTACATTCACACCGCCATTATAGCCGCTAAGGGTGTGTTTCAGCAACAGCATGCTTTCCATATATTAAGATGTATAAGTGAACCAAGACCATTTGAAGTTACTCCAGGCGTACCAGGGCTTTGCTGGAACAAACACACTCACATATTTTTATAAGTATAGATTTGTGACTAAAATTACTAAGAAGTATAGTCAGAATAAATATTGATGCGACATTAAGAGGAAACTAACAGGCAGCCCAATTTCTCGCTGATTAAACTATTGCATGCTGTAGGACACATAAGCACTAGGAGTTCTTACATATACCAGGCAGTGACACCAACACCCACTCCTTCATGTATTGATTTGATCCAGCAATGCAGTATTTTGTTCGAAACCACTCACAGAGACCAAAACATAAAATTTAATTCAGCAGTGTTCAACTGTATTTTTGATGGGCTTGAATACGGGTACAATAATTAATGTTGTTCAGTCCTCAAGAATTAAAATTTTTATTTATGTTACACTGAAAACTTACAGAAGCACGTTAAATTGCTGTCGATAATTTGAATATTATAGGATAACCCATATGATCAATTCCAGTTGCCATGTTTGTAGAATATTTAACAACAATTTCTGATTCTAGGGACATAAATATTTTCGTATCAGGAAAACAAGAAAAAATACTACAACAACCCAAATGATTGTAAGGAGAAACTGCCTGGTAGGATTCTGCACAGAGCATAATTTCATCCTTGTTAACAATTGGTTTGGGAATCAGAAAAAAGCTTGTATTCCTCAATTTTATCTGGTGACACTGGAAAGTTTCAGACACATGGCAAAATGGTAAGACAGAGATTTATATATCATATTTTTAACTGTAAATGATTTACAATGGTAGACATGCACCTTCACTGTAATATATTGTTTATGACCTGCAGACTAAAACTGAAGAAGTGGCCAAAAATGTAGGAAATTATAGATATGGGTACTGGATAAGTTAAAATATTGGGGATTGTTGAGAGTTTCGAAGGGAGAATTACGCAACATTTAACTAAAACAGGGAAAAGGATTACAACAAAAGAAAGTGGGTACCTTTCAGAGATGATATAGCGGAAGAAAATGCGATCGAACATGCAAAGAGGCAAAGTGCGGTAGAAACATTTTGATAACAAGAGATATTTAATAAAGATGAAAAGAGAAAAAATATAAAATTGCAACTGATGAACCAGGGAAAAGTTTTACAGGCTTGTAAAAGCTGAGACTGAAAGAAAGTGAAAAATGGCAAAGCACGATTGGCCAGAGGAGAAATGAAAAACTGTTAAAACCTGCATGATTATGAGAAGGGTAGGGGTCATCGATAGGAAAACTAAGAGACATTTGCAGATAAGTGAAACACATGCATGAGTAACAACAGCTTGGATGACAAGCCAGTTATAAGCAAAGAAGGGACGGCAGGAGGAATACACAGAGGGTCTATATAAGGTAAAATTTTATGGAATGGGAAAAGGAAGCAGATGAAGATGAGGTAGGAGATGTGATACTGCTACAAAAATTTAGCAGAGGAGCATGTGGCGTCTCTGGCGCAGAGCACCCTATCTTCATGACTTTGCTTCTTTGGACTATTTTCCTTTCAGCGCGTAACTCGTTCTACTGCCATGTTTGTTATATATCAGTGATTAATAAATGCGTATTCGATACTTGTGTATGTTATCTCCAACACATCCTAAGTGATAACCACCGTCGTCACATTGTGAGTTATTTTGTGCTTGCTTTCGTCATTTATGAACTTCATGTGCCAGCCCACATTGTTTCCGCCACAGTGGATCTACCAGTGACTTTTGGTACAATGCACGCCACCAACTCTGCCGACTGCGACCATGTGTGGACAAGTACATCTAATTTGAACTTGGTTAAAACTGAACAGTTATCTACACCCAGCCACACCAGTTGCCACCTAACCTTATCTAGCTCAACATGGACGTCCTTCCAGTTAAAGACATTATGGTTTATCCTTCATGTACACTGTTACCTTGTGTAATCCAAAGTTTATTTTTTGACTTCTGTGTGATTTGAGTGACCTTTAGGGGAAAACAATTTTCAAAAGTAGAGGCAGCTTTATTAATCAACGCTTTGTATTTTCCATTTGAGACACATATATTGTTAACACCTATCCAGTTCATATCTTTGAGCAATTTCCTGAATTTCTCAATTTTTGACTCATTCGTTACCTCACTGTACTCAGATTTAATAGATTTTTTATCCTGACAAGTTTCGACATTTAGTACAAGATGCTGCATGTCATGATCAGATAGCCCATTTACTACTGGTTTTGTGATATGACCGTTTTTCCCTAGATTTGTCTACAAAGATATTATCAATAGCAGAGCATTTACATATCCTAGTAGCAAAATTCACAGTAGGAACTAAAGCGATTGATAGTTTTACTGACTGCAATAATTGTTCATTGACAGAGCTTTTCAATAAGTCCACATTAAAATCCCCAGCAACCACTATTTCTTTTTAATTTTTTTACTTTTTTTTTTTTTTTTACTATGAGATGGGACAGCAGAGCTTCCAGATTTTATTTTGAAGATGTTAAAATTTCCTGAAGGTGATCTGTATACACCTACTATTATAAAGGACTTATTATGAAATACCGCTTCTGTTGCACAAGCTTCGAAGCGCTGCTCTGAGCAAAATGCTTAGTGGTCACCCAATATGCATTTCCGATGCCTGGTTGCTCACCAAAATATATATATGGCGTTGTATATATGGTTCTCGCGCAAGACGTCGGATGTCATGGTGAAAACTCACCAATATTTCATCAGCGCAACTGGTCCACATCTTCAGGTGCGACGAACACACTGCTAAGGCCTGACTAGAGCCCCCTATTTATGCCAGTCTTAGGCAGGAAGTGCGCATGCATGGAGGCGCCAAATTCGATGGCCAATAGCGACGATATCAACCGATAGCTGGAAGGACAGCAATGCCACCTGCAAGACGAAGAACCGAAGACTTTGGTGCACGTGTGGAGGCTGCCACTGCTGTTCTGCGCTGCCATCGGCCGCCCCAGCGACCTCTGTCAGAAGCAACAAGCAGAAATGCGCATCCATGTTGGTGCGTGACCATCCTCCCGTTGTCAACAGAATATTTATGTTGCTGGAGCAACCAGAGAAGTCTGCAGTGGCCGAGCATTGTCTCATTACAGGCCATTCTATGAATTATCAACACACCAAGATTCTCACGTCGACGGGTTCGTACTGGGCCAGTGTTATTAAGGAAGCAGTGGAAATACGTAGCTTGACGAATCTTGTAAACAGACACGGGCTTTCAGCTCAGTACAGCTTGGGATCTAACAGTGGCCATATTGAAGTCACATCAACAGAGAGGAGTACTATTGGTCATACAACGGATGACGATTCGCCAGCAACATAAATATTCTGTTGACAATGGGAGGATGGTCACGTGCCAACGCGGACGCGCATTTCTGCTTGCTGCTTCCAACAGGCAGCGGCGGCCTCCACACGTGCGCCAAAGTCTTCGGTTCTTCGTCCTCCACACATGCGCACATCCTGCCTGTGATAAATAGGGGGCTCTAGTCAGGTTTAGCACACCAGCTCCGGCTCCCACACCAGGACCTGCCACCTCACGCCACCATCCGGTTGCTCCTGTCCCCCACGCCCCCTCTCACCCTTCCATCGCTGTTAAGCATCCCAGCGGCACCCCCGCCTCCTCTGCTCAAATCTCTGCCTCTTCCTCCTCCCACCCCAATGGATGCCACTACTACTACCTCCTCTTCCTCCTTCCCTCCTCCTACAAATACCTCCTGTCCCATCCGGATCCCACACTCCTCGAAGCCTGGAACCTCACCCTACTCTTCCGCCAGAACTTTCCCGGACCCCATCTCATACCTCACTCCCTGCCAAGACCTCGTTCTTATAAACTCTCCCAGCCCCACCTTTCACACAGACTCCAGAATCCCCATTATCCGCTTTGACCCCAATGCCTCCCTCACCCCTGCTCCTTCCCCATTCCCCTCCCACCAACCCCAACCCCCGCATCACCCGCCGACCCTCATTGCCGTGATCACTCGGCTTAGTCTGATGATCATGGAGGAGGTGGTGTTGGCGGAGCTTAAGGCGCACCCATACTTAGAAATACGGGTGGTACACCGGATTTTCAACCCTGCTAGCCCCACCTGCCTTATGTGAGTGTTCTCTGAACACGCCCCTTCCATCGACTGTCTCCTGAAGGAGGGTGCCCTCCTATTCCACTGATGGAACAAAGTCGACCCCTCCCGTTCCCCTCCTCAAACCCTCCACTGCCAGAGATGCCTGCGCTACAACTCACACCCAACATCTTTGTGCCACGAGGCCCCTGTCTGCCAGGACTGCAAAGAGGCACACTCTCCAGCATTGTCCCAACCTCCAGTTTCCTCCTTCCTGCAACACCTGCAATCTCCTGCATCCTACCTACTCCCAGAAGTGCAAGGTCTGACCCCCTCACCACTCCTGAACTCACCGTCCCCATCCGCCCTCTGGACACCCCCACCCCTCCTGGCAATTCCCTTCGTCACCAACCCCCCACTGCTGAGGGCATCTTCAGGTTTGTTACCATCATCCTCCAGAATGTCCACCTGTTCCAGCGCCCCCACACCCACCACCCGATCCGTCTTCCACCTCAACACCTATGCAACCTATTCTCATAACCAAGCCCACTACACCTTCTCCCATCTCGACACCCTTGTCTAATCCCCTGTCATGGTGTGATAGCACTGTATCTTGTTTAATAACATCTGTTCCCTTCCCACCAATAAGAACCTCCTCATGCACACACCCTCACGACCCATCACGTGGATGCCTTCCTCCTCAATGAAACCTTTCTTCAGCCCCAGCATACCATACGTAAATCGCCCTATCTCCTCCACTGCTCCGGCAATCCCCTCCCGATAGCGCGAGGTGGGGTAGCCATTAGCCACCACTGCCCGATCCCTGTTCTGCTCCAACCCCTCCTTCCCGACCCCACAGGACACCTGATCCTTAGTCTCTTCTTCCCTGGCCTTACCATTACCTGTGCCACCATCTATGTCCGCCCTAACGCCCCTGTTCCTTCTCCCACATCAACCGTCCCTTCTCCTCCTATGTGATCGCCGCCGACCTCAACATCCATAGTCGTTCCGCTGCCCATTTACGGCGGTGGCATTGGTTCCTGTCCTCCCATCAAGGCAACCTCATTCCCCAGCACCCCTGCCCTGAATCAAATACCATTCCAGATGTCGTCCTCTCCTCCCCTAACCTACTTGGCCGCATAGCCATGGATGTCCTGGACCCCATTGGTAGTGACCATCTCCCTGTCCTCCTCACCATTTCAGACGGTCATTGCCTCCATTCCGATCCTCGCATCGACCCTCCCCCAAAATATGTCCATGATTATTCCCGTGTCAACTGGAATGCCTACCGGGATACCCTCTCTACCCAGGTCGATAGCCACCCCCTCACCTACCACCACCCTGATGATGATACCCATGCCCCCTCCTTTTTCCAGCAGACCTTGTCTGAGGCCGTGGAGGCCCACGTCCCTTCCATTGCCATCCACCTGCACCGTCCCACTTTACCCCAACTGGCCGTCCTCCTCCTCCATGAACCCTGCCGTCTCTACCATGCCTTCCTTCACACACGTGACCCGAACACACTACGACACCACTGGCAACTGCAACGACACATCAGGAATTTGCTCGCGGCTAAGAAACGCCGGGACTGGCGACAAACATGCACCCTTCTTAATGCTACAATTCCTATCAACTTGTCAAAGTACTGGTCAGCCTTCTGCTGCCTTACCAGATCTAAACCACTCCCTACTACCCTCTCCTTCATAATGACCAACCCTTCCCTGACAACCTTAGTAAGGCCAATCACTTTGTCTCCTACCTCTCCAATATCTACCCTCCCTGACGATCCTCAGTTCGATTACTCCCTCTTCCCGGACGTCCGCGATCGAACTGACACCTCTGTCCCTCCCGCTGCCCTTGGCTTCCAGTACTTGGACAACATTACACACAACGAACTGAATGCCCCATCACTACTCAGGATATCATCGCTACAGTCTGCACGAAACACAACACCACTCCTGGTCACAATCATGTTACCTATCACCACCTCCGTGAAGCTCCTGCCTCCTTCCTCTACACCCTGGCCAGGCTATATAATGTGGTCTTGTCCACTGGCTACTACCCCGTGGAAAACCTCCCATATCCTGATGTTCCTTAAGCCCGACAAACCGCCATCCACTGTCTCCTCCTACCGTCCCATCAGTCTTACCTCGGTCTTCAGCAAGGTCCTGGAATCCATCCTCACCCGACACATCATCTCCACCAGCACCGCCTCCTACGCACTGCCAGGTGTGGCTTTCGAACATTCTTCTCCGCCGATGACCTCCTTCACCTCACTCATCTCCTTTCCAAACAGCTCAACTCCCATCGATGTGCCATCGCCCTCTCCCTCGACCTTGAGCGTGCTTACGACCATGTATGGCATTCCGGTCTCCTCTTCAAGCTCTAAACCTTCGCCCTTCCTATCAACTACGTCAGTCTGATCGGGTCCTTTCTTTCCCAACGTCCTTCCTATGTCACCATCCATAACACGGATTCCTACACATTCTACCCCTCTGCCGGTGTGCCCCAAGGTTCTGTCCTCTCCCCTCTTCTCTACCTTCTGTATACGGCGGACATGCCGCCACCTTCACCCTCCCATCCACCTTCTCCAGTACGCTGATGACGCCACCTTCCTTGCCCTCGCCCCCACCGTGCAACGCTCCCAACACCTTCTTCAATCCCATCTTGACCGGTTCACCACTTGGTGCAACCAGTGCTTACTCAAGGTCAATCCTTCTAAGATCCAGGCGATCATTGTAGGCAAAACCACCACTTCCTTCCATCTCCTCGATTTCTATATCACCATTTATGGCCGTCCTATAGCCCTCACCCCTACCCTGAAGTACCTTGGCGTCACCCTTGACTGTCTCTTCTCCTGGACGCGCCATCTCCGGACAATCCAAGCCAAGGCACGATCCCAACTCTGTCTCCTCAAGCTCCTTGCTAGCAGCACCTGGGGTCTGGATCCCTCCACCATCCTCCACACCTATAAATCACCCATTCGCCCTATCCTCTGCTACACCCACCCTGCCTGGATCTCCGCCCCTCCTATTACAAATCCCTTCAAATCCTAGAACACCATGCTCTCCGCCTCGCCTATCGCATCCGTCTCCCCTCCCCCTCACGGATCCTGTATGACCTTATTCCGTTCCCAAACCTCCTCCTTTTCCTCGAACAGATACAGATCCTCTACGCCTCCCGTAAACTTGATCCTCCTCACCCTCTTGTCTCTCCCATCCTCTCCCACCCCCGTCCACTGCCGCACCTGTAGTCCCACATCCCATCTGCTCTCCATCTCTCCATACCCTCGCCCAAGGTGGCTTCCGCCAACTCCCCCTCCCTGCTGATGCCCTCATCCCCTCCATCTACCCCTCCTACCAACTTTGATCCTCCTCTTCCACATCCTATGTTTTTTCCTTGGGCACACTCCTCTCCCTCCTCCCTTCCTCCCCCCTCCACCCCTTGGGCTTCCCCTACCACCCCGTACCTTCTTTCCTCCCCCCCCCCCCCATCTCCTCTGCCACTGGCATCTACACTGTACCCTCTCCCTCCTCCCCCACCTTTTCCCCTTTTTTGGCAGGTCCCCAGACTCACACGTCGAGTGAACATTCGCGAGCCGGAGATCATCACCATCGGTTCTGTGTGTGTGCCATCGTGTTAGTGCTTCAGTGTTTTCACCGCCCCACGCTCCACCGTTCACGTGTGTTATCTCAGTCATCAGTGTTCGTGTACAGTGCTGACCGTTTTTTATTTTTTACTACACCTGTGAACGGCCCTGTCTGTGTTTTTTACTCATGTGTCTACTGTTTTTTTGTCCACCATTATGTTATGTTTTTCTATATCTTCATTGTTTCTATTTGTACTGACTGTGGTCGAAGAGTGGCGTAATATTGCCGCTGCCGGCCCACCTTTTGTATAAGGTGTCAAAAAACAATAAAGAAAAGAAACAGGCCTTGTGGAGTTTTCACCATGACATCCGACGTCTCGCCCGAGAACCATATATACAACATGTCCGTCGGGAAAGCCTCAAGCAACACATGTATGACGTTGACTCTGTCATAATATGCGGGGTGTCTAAAACGCTGTAGAAAGGGAACCACAGCTCAGAAGATGTCAGACTTGAGCAGCGTATTACTGACGCAGGGGGAAACGGCACGGAACACAAAAAAAAGTTTGTCCAATAGACTGAGCTTTAAGTGTCAGAATATGCACACCAACAGAAACGCGGCACGCGCCTGTTCCACAGGTCGCACCCGAGACGCTTAACACGAGTCCGTCCATGAAGGACCGCAAGCTGCTGCTAAAGCTCTTTTTCAAGAGCGGTAGCTGTCCTCCAGTAACCCTGCAGAATTTCCGGACGCTCAACGGTATGAAAAAAGGAATTGTTCTGATGTCTGCTAAGAGTCTGGAGAAAGTGATTACAAAATTCGAAAAGACAGGTTACTTTGAAGTGCAATGTGGCAGAGGGAGGGAAGCAGTTGATCCGCCTTCTGTCGAATATGTTAGCCACAATGTTGCGGGAGGGTTCGAGCAATGTTGTGAATGTCGGAATTTTCCAAAAACTGGACATGCCTGCGAGCACTATGCATAAAATCCTACGAAACACCCTGCGTTCTTACTGATGACCTGCCAGCAAGACAAATGTTCGCTCTGAAATTTCTTGCTCACATGGAAGTTGACAATGAATGGCTATGGAGCATTCTGTGGACATACGAAGCTCATTTTCGTTTCCAGGGAGATGTCAGTATGAAGAAATGTACAATATCTGCACGCACATCAACCGATACCAATTAATTCATCAAAGGGGTCTGTGTTGTGCGTGTTGACGGAATCGTTTATGGTCGGGCCGTATGTTTTAGTCTTGTGGGTCCTGTTATCTGTGCCGTCCGTCACTGGTAAACGCTGTTTTACGCACCAACGTCTTCTAGCCCTTCAACAGCATGTATTTGTGGGTAGGATCATTTTTATGCAATATGCGTTCCTCCTCACACTTCACAGCTCTTGAAGCGGCTGCTGCAGAGGCATTTCGGACATTACAGAATTATCAGCCGTTATTTCCATACGGTCTGGCAGTCCAGATTTCCTGTTCTTAAACCTTGTGATCTGTGGGGCTATCTGAGAAAAGTTGTGTTCACGCTCTAATTAGGAACGTAGCTGAACTAAATGCCCGCACTGTGCAACGCATTCCTTACGTGACCCCCAAGACACTGTGATCTCTTGATCTCTTGTGTAACATGCGGGTTCTGGATTTCAAATTGTGTCAGAATGCGGTGGAGATAATACTGAGAATGTCTTGCGGCAGTCTCACGGCAATTAGAAACCGATGCCATTTTGCTTTTTATGCGTTTTTTTTCTTTATTGAGTTTCGATTCCTCCCAAAGGGGGCGAGCTGGCAGCAGCTTAGTACGCCGCTCTTCAGCCTACAGAACTTGTTTTAAAAAGAAGAAGATAATAAATAATAAAAGCAGGCGATAAAATCAGGGCCTTAAATGGTGAAATGGCGGAAAACTGTGGAACTTAAAACATAAAACAAAGGGTTGATGATGCAAATAAAATACCAGGGAAGCAGACAGGTAAAATAATAGCCACACAATTAAAAAGAAAACGGCGACAATCTGGTTTCTGTTCCCAAGAGATATAAAATTCGCACCCAGCGACAGCATGATTTCTGTTCACAACACTTTGGAAAGACGCACAACACTGTACCTCGTTTGAACACTGCACTGCAAAGTTGGCACAAATGTGACATACCATAGCCAAGGGCAGACGGGGGGAGCCTGGAAAGAAAAGGGGGGAGGGAGAGGAAAAACGAAGTGGGGGGGTGGAGCCGATGGAGGGAGTGGACTCATAAAGGGGGGGGGGGCAGGGCAGATGCCAGAGGTAGTGGGGAAAGGCAGAGGAGGGGAATGCAAAAGGACTCAGGGGAGAGAAGGGAGGCAGAGAGACGATAGGTGGGGGAAAACAGCATGGAAGAGGGGGGGAGAGGGAGCCTGGGAAGGACAGAGGAAGGGAGGGGGACGTGAGGATCAGAGTTGATAGGAGGGATAAATGGAGGGAGAGAGGGCATAATCTGGGAGGAGATGCGGTTTTTGGCCTCAGGACAATTATAAATGGATTTTTCCCATCCGATGCGGTACGACCTTGCCGTGGAGGAAGGACCTACCTAAACAACAGCGCAACAGCGCCACAAATGTTGACTACCACACATGTGCAGTCATGCACATTGAACAGAACGGATGGTGTAATGTGCAGTTCAAACTACAGTTGTCGTATGGCGAGTAATTGTCATTTTTGGATGACCCCATTTACGTTACGGCGCTTGCAGTATCATGCATCGGTAAAATTTTCGTTAATTCTTTTGTTCAGTAACATTTCTTGCTGCATCAAAAATATCCTGCTCAAATGTGACGTTATTCTGTGCAGCGCTTTGAAACTGGAACATTGATTGTGGGCGTCCTGTATTTAAGGTTGGGCACTGCATTTTTGAGCGTCCTGGGTGTACAGGGTGAACAGTAATAAAACCGACAAACTGCAGGGACGGATTACTGACTGGAAGTGAGGAAAAAAAAAAGACCTGTGAACGTGTGTCTGGTAGTGCATCGTGCCACGGTAGATGGCGCTGACGAATGAAAGTTCCTCTGACCACGTGCCGTGTGTTGCAGGTTGTGTGACTGACGCACCGAGCTGTAAGCAGCAGAATGGTCTGGTATCCATATCGGGAACAAGCCGAGATGGTGTTTGTGTACGGGCAAGCAGATGGAAACGGTCGAGAGGCAGCACGGGTATACCAATACAAGTACCGCCACAGAGACCAACCACGTAACACAACGCTTAAAGCCGTTTGTATGATCACGGATTACAACATATTGGCGGGCGGGCCACCTTGCTTGGAGTTTGTGCTAGGTTTCGTCACAAAATTCTGTAGAACCCGTTCCTCCAAATCTGGTGTACGCGCAGTCTGCTGCCTCTCTGCACGTTCGTCTGTCTGAAAAGACCCACGATCACACAAACGCCCAAAAAGGACTATAAATGTAGCGCGAAGTGGTTGGTGTCTGTTAGGGTACTTGTTTTGGAATAGCTGTTCTGCCTCTCAAAAGTTTCCATCTGCTTGGCCATACGAAAACACCATCTCGGCTTGCTCATACATATATACCGGACCATTCTGCTGTTTACAGTACGCTGCGTCAATCACACAGTCTTCAACACAACAAAAAACAGACGGCAAGTGGTCAGAGGAACGATCGTTCCGGCAGGCCGTAGTGGCCGAGCGATTCTGGGCGCTACAGTCTGGAACCGCGCGACCGCTACGGTCGCGGGTTCGAATCCTGCCTCGGGCATGGATGTTTGTATTATCCTTAGGTTAGTTAGGTTTAAGCAGTTCTAAGTTCTAGGGGACTGATGACCTCCGAAGGTAAGTCCCATAGTGCTCAGAGCCATTTGAACCATTTGAACGTTCGTTCGTCAGCGCCATCTACCGTGGCACGATGCATTACCGGACACATGTTCACAGGACCATTTTTCCTTCATTTCCAGTCAGAAATCTGTCCCTGTACATAAGTCCACTGATATTTTAAAAAAAGGTGAGATTATTCGCTCTATTCCTCTCCATCTGTAGACCTATTGCCTAGAAGCTCTTACGATTAAACATGGTGTACACTGCTGGAGGGTATTTCAGGTTTTTTAATGAATAGTTTCAGACGTTTCTGAAAGAAGCAGTTCCACTGCATTACGATAGTAGCGAATCACTGTGGTTTCTGGGCATAAAAATGCTGAAATGAACATCAGCAACTTCTTAATCAGCATCAGCGCTTTGTTACCATTAAAAGCCATGACATCATTGCATCCGGCCACGTCCACTGAGACCATTCCAGGAATTCTGACGTCAGCATCGGCACTTTGTTATCACCACTGCCACTCCCTAACCCACACCTTCCGCTCGCTACGCACATTTATTAAGTAGAATTTTACGTTACATTTTACAAAGAATTATTCATCTGAAGCAATCGATTTGCAATCGATCTCGAAAGTATGAAAAGTGCTTTGGCGAGTTCATCAGAATTACACTGAACTGACAAAAATTAAAGGATAGTGATATACACATATACAGATGCTATGAAAATGTTTCCGATGTGGTTATGGATGCACTATGGTTATTAGTAGACTGTGTACGCAGAATGGTAGTTGGAGGTAGACGCATGGGAGTTTCCAATTAGGAAATCGTTAGGGAATTCAATATTCCGAAATATCCACAGTTTTAAGACTGTCCTAAGAAAACCAAAGTTCAAAGATTACCTCTCACCACGGACGACGCAGTGGCCGACGGTCTTCACCGACAGCAGCGACCCTTGTATGTGATCAAAAGTATCCGGACACCACCCAAAACATACGTTTTTCATATTAGGTGTATTGTGCTGCCATCTACTGCCAGGTACTCCATATCAGCGACCGCAGTAGTCATTAGACATCGTGAGAGAACAGAATGGGACGCTCCGCGGGACTCAAGGACTTCGAACGTGGTCAGGTGATTGGGTGTCACTTGTGTCATATGTGTGTACGTGAGATTTTCACACTCCTAAATATCCTTAGGTCCACTGTTTCCAGTGTGATAGTGAAGTGGAAACGTGAAGGGACACGTACAGCATAAAAGCGTACAGGCCGACCTCGTCTGTTGACTGACAGAGACCGCCGACAGTTGAAGAGGGTTGTAATAGGTAGACATCTATCTGGACTATCACACAGGAATTCCAAACTGCATCAGGATCCACTGCAAGTCTATCACAGTTAGGAGGGAGATGAAAAAACTTGGATCTCATGGTCACGCGGCTGCTCATAAGCCACACATCACGCCGGTAAATGCCAAACGACGCCTCGCTTGGTGTCAGGAGCGTAAACACTGGACGATTGAACATTGGAAAAAACGTTGTGTGGAGTGACGAATCACGGTACACAATGTGTCCATCCGATGGCAGGGTGTGGATAAGCCGAATACCCGGTGAACGTCATCTGCCAGCGTGTGTAGTGCCAACAGTAAAATTCGGGGGCGGAGGTGATATGGTGTGGTCGTGTTTTTCGTGGAGGGGGCTTGCACCCCTAGTTGTTTTGCGTGGTACTATCACAGCACAGGCCTACATTGATGTTTTAAGCACCTTCTTGCTTGCCACTGTTGAAGAGCAATTCGGGGATGGCGGACTGCAACTTTGAACACGATCGAGCACCTGTACACAATCCACGGCCTGTGTCGCAGTGGTTATACGACAATAACATCCCTGTAATGGACTGTCCTGCACAGAGTCCTGACCTGAATCCTATAGGACACCTTTGGGATGTTTTGGAACGCCGACTTCGTTCCAGGCCTCACCGACCGACATCGATACCTCTCCTCAATGCAGCGCTCCGTGAAGAATGGGCTGCCATTCGCCAAGAAACTTTCCAGCACCTGACTGATCATCTGCCTGCGAGAGTGGAAGCTGTCATCAAGGCTAAGGGTGGGCCAACACCATACTGAATCCCAGCATTACCGATGGAGGGCGCCACGAACTTGTACGTCATTTTCAGGCAGGTGTCCGGATACTTTTGATGACATAGTGTATCAGTGCCAAGAGCCAGAAATCAATGCGGAAAGTACTACGAACTTAGCCGTTAGGACAGTGCGGCGAAATTTGGCGTTAATGAACTACGGCAGCAAACGACCAACGAGCTTTGCTAACAGGACGACGTCGTCTGCAACGTCACTCCGGGAGTCGTCACCATATCGGTTGGACGCTACATGACTGGAAAACCGTAGCCTAGTCGGATGAGTCTCAGTTACAGTTGGTAAGAGCTGAAGGTAGGATTCGAGTGTGGCGCAGATCCCACGTAGCCATAGACCAAGTTGTCAACAAGGCACTGTGCAAGCTGGTGGTGGCGGCATAATGCTATGTTCACATGGAGTGGATTAAGCCCTCTGGTCCAACTAAACCGATCAGTATGGAAATGGTTATGTGCAGCTACTTTGAGACCATTTACAGCCATTCATGAAGTTCGGATGGAATCTTTATGGACGACAATGTGCTATGTCACTGGTCCACAATTATTCGCGACTGGTGTGAGGGACATTCTGGACAATTGAAGGGAATGGTTTGGCTAGCCAGATTGCCCAACTTGAATCCCATCAAACTTACAGGGTGTTTCAAAAATGACCGTTATAATTGAAACGGCAATAAAAACTAAACGAGCAGCGATAGAAATACACCGTTTGTTGCAATATGCTTGGGACAACAGTACATTTTCAGGCAGACAAACATTCGAAATTACAGTAGTTACAATTTTCAACAACAGATGGCGCTGCGGTCTGGGAAACTCTATAGTACGATATTTTCCACATATCCACCATGCGTAGCAATAATATGGCGTAGTCTCTGAATGAAATTACCCGAAACCTTTGACAACGTGTCTGGCGGAATGGCTTCACATGCAGATGAGATGTACTGCTTCAGCTGTTCAATTGTTTCTGGATTCTGGCGGTACACCTGGTCTTTCAAGTGTCCCCACAGAATGAAGTCACAGGGGTTCATGTCTGGCGAATAGGGAGGCCAATCCACGCCGCCTCCTGTATGTTTCGGATAGCCCAAAGCAATCACACGATCATCGAAATATTCATTCAGGAAATTAAAGACGGCGGCCGTGCGATGTGGCCGGGCACCATCTTGCATAAACCACGAGGTGTTCGCAGTGTCGTCTAAGGCAGTTTGTACCGCCACAAATTCACGAAGAATGTCCAGATAGCGTGATGCAGTAATCGTTTCGGATCTGAAAAATGGGCCAATGATTCCTTTGGAAGAAATGGCGGCCCAGACCAGTACTTTTTGAGGATGCAGGGACGATGGGACTGCAACATGGGGCTTTTCGGTTCCCCATATGCGCCAGTTCTGTTTATTGACGAAGCCGTCCAGGTAAAAATAAGCTTCGTCAGTACACCAAATGCTGCCCACATGCATATCGCCGTCATCAATCCTGTGCATTATATCGTTAGCGAATGTCTCTCGTGCAGCAATGGTAGCGGCGCTGAGGGGTTGCTGCGTTTGAATTTTGTATGGATAGAGGTGTAAACTCTGGCGCATGAGACGATACGTGCACGTTGGCGTCATTTGGACCGCAGCTGCAACACGGCGAACGGAAACCCGAGGCCGCTGTTGGATCACCTGCTGCACTAGCTGCGCGTTGCCCTCTGTGGTTGCCGTACGCGGTCGCCCTACCTTTCCAGCACGTTCATCCGTCACGTTCCCAGTCCGTTGAAATTTTTCAAACATATCCTTTATTGTATCGCTTTTCGGTCCTTTGGTTACATTAAAACTCCGTTGAAAACTTCGTCTTGTTGCAACAACACTGTGTTCTAGGCGGTGGAATTCCAACACCAGAAAAATCCTCTGTTCTAAGGAATAAACCATGTTGTCTACAGCACACTTGCACGTTGTGAACAGCACACGCTTACGGCAGAAAGACGACGTACAGAATGGCGCACCCACAGACTACGTTGTCTTCTATATCGTTCACATCACTTGCAGCGCCATCTGTTGTTGAAAATTGTAACTACTGTAATTTCGAAAGTTTGTCCGCCTGAAAATGTACTGTTGTCCCAAGCATATTGTAACAAACGGTGTATTTCTATCGCTGCTCGTTTAGTTTTTATTGCCGTTTCAAATATACCGGTCATTTTTGAAACACCCTGTATGTAGGGCATAATTGAGAGGTCATTTCGTGCACAGACTCCTGCACCAGTAACACCTTCGCAATTATGGACAACTATAGAGGCAGCAGGGCTCATTATTTCTGCAGGGAACTTCCAACGACTAGTGAGGTCCATGCCACATCGAGTTGCTGCACTACGTTGGGCAAATGGGGGTCCGATGCAATATTAGGAGGTATTCCATGGCTTTTGTCGCCTTAGTGTAGACCACATGCACTTTAACTACTAATGTGTCACAATAATATCAAACGCTCATTCAGCAATTCTTGAAATTTGCTGGTCGGTCTTGAAGCATTACCAGGTAGTAGTAACACAGAAGACAGGTAAAATCTAAAGAAGATTATCGCGGTCCTTCACTGGATCGTTTAGTAATTGCAATCGTGTTTGTGGATGTTAATTAAGCTGCGGTGGCAGACCAACAAGAGAGGCATTGTGCACCAGGGGGAAGATAGCTGTAAAATTGCGAGAGCGCACGCTCTTGGAAGAGACGAGCAGCTTGCTGCACTAGTTGGCTGCACATATGCCTCGATATGGGCGCAGCAAGATAACCAGAGAATTTAGAGACATAACGGAAGCTGTTTTAAAAACACCAATTCATCTCATTCACCATTTGCAAATGTAATGTAGTAGTAACAATTCTGCTAAATCTACAGAGCAAGAACCAACTCGTTTTTCCAACACATTTATGAAGGAAACTACGATAAACCACGAACATGGCACACACTACAAAGCCAGCAAAAAAATAAACACCCCTTCTGCGGATCAAGCAAATGACAACTAATTCCTACAATCAGAGCTCCCTTCAACTCTATACCTGTACAACTGTTGCACGCCGAAGTCGGCAGTTAGCAGCTGGTCGCTAGCGTAACACGACGGGAGATACGTATGGTAATCGTTGCGGAAGAGGATAGTCGCTCTGGCACACCGCTAATCCGGCCAATCTTCTGCGCACTCGGCGAGTCTAGAACTGCCCGCTGAACGCTTTTTTTTTTCCTTTATTGTAATTTTTATCACCTTACATAAGGCGGGCTGGCAGCAGCTGAGTACGCCGCTCTTCAGCCTTGAGATTTACAATAAGTAAGAAATAGAGGGGACACAGAGAATACAATCAAAAAGGGCGGGCAAAACAATGTAGACACCAAAAAACAAAAAACACGGAGCCGTTCACGCCTGATGAGAAAACATCACTGACACTAGTGGACACGGCGCACAAAACAGGGACGATGGCGATGGTACACGTGAACAGTGGCGGCGTTCCGGCGAACAAACACTAAACACAAACGAAGACACACACACGAGACACTAATGGCGATGACCTCCGGCGCGCGAATGTTCACTATGCGTGTGCGAGTCCGGGGACCTGCCAAGAGAGGAGGAGGTGGAAGGGGAGTGGGAGAGCGAGAGGGGAGAGCAGAGATGCCATGGGCAGGGGAGAAAGGGGGGAGGGAGGAAGGGGGAGGGGAAGCCCGGGGGAAGAGCGGTGGAGGGAGGTGATGGGGAAAAAGGAAAGAGAAGGGAAGGGAAGGGAAGGGAAGAGAAGGGAGGGAGGGTGCCTAAAGGAAAGGACACAGGAAGTGGGGGGGGGCAGGGTCAAAGTTGATAGGAGGGGTAGATGGAGGGGAGGAGGACATCATCAGGGAGGGGGAGCTGGCGGAAGCCACCTTGGGAGAGGGTAAGGAGGGTGGAGAGATGGAGACCAGGTGGGACGTGGGCATACAGGCGCGGCAGCGGGCGGGGGTGGGAGAGGATCGGGGAGACGAGTGGGTGAGGAGGGTCGAGTTTACGGGAGGTGTACAGGATCCGTATCCTTTCAAGGAAAAGCAGGAGGTGGGGGAAGGGGATATCATACAGGATCCGCGTGGGGGAGGGGAGACGGATGCGATAGGCGAGGCGGAGAGCATGGCGTTCAAGGATTTGGAGGGATTTATAAAAGGGAGGGGGGGCGGAGATCCAAGCCGGATGGGCATAACAAAGGGTAGGGCGGATGAGGGATTTATAGGTGTGGAGGATGGTGGAGGGGTCCAGACCCCACGTACGGCCAGAGAGGAGCTTGAGGAGATTGAGTCGGGAGCGTGCCTTGGCTTGGATTGTCCGGAGGTGGGGAGTCCAGGAGAGGCGACGGTCGAGTGTGACGCCAAGGTACTTAAGGGTGGAAGTGAGGGCGATAGGATGGCCATAGATGGTGATGTAGAAATCAAGGAGGCGGAAGGAAGGGGTGGTTTTGCCTACAATGATCGCCTGGGTTTTGGAGGGATCCCGCTGAACGCCCGGGCATCTGCTTATCTAGCCCCAGGCGGAAGGATATTTCCGCGACTATTTACACACGCGTGATCGTCAGAAAATAGTTCGTTGGTCGTCGCGCTCCCTTCCTCTGCTGTTGGTTGATTCCCTCTGATGGACGGTGGCCGCTCCTACGTGTTTGTTGTCAACTGTGGTACTTGCTGGTAAACACGCTTGCGTCGGCCAGATTTCGCACCGAAGCCGGCAACCCGCATCACTAATCTGTCTGGGGGTGTTGCCGCGGAAGTAGGCGTCTGTAGTGACTGCAGCAGTCCTTCCCGCCACTCCTCCCAGAGGCGAGGCGAAGGCACATCTCGACGTCCGCCCCAGGGACGGCTGGTGGAACGAGACAATGGTTGGCGGCGGAGATGCTGATGGTGGGGGGAACCTCATCGACATCCATAGGCGAGAGTCCCGCCCACCAGGACTCTGCAAAATCCGGCGTAGGTGGCTGTGACGACGGCGGCTGCGAAGGGAGGTCCGATGAGCCCCCGGCCTACCAGAAGACCTCAGACTGAAGGTGTGGTGCCAGAGATAATGGCAGCGCCGTACCCAACCCACGACAGTGCATATCTGGTCGAAGGGCTTCCAACAGAGGGAACTGTCGTCGAGGACGACAGTTGCCATGGTGTGGCTGAGAAGCGTGGAGATCTTGGTGGGAACCCAGCGGGGGTGGTGCTTGCGAAACACTAACGCCCAGACTGGATCCTGTGGAGAGAACCGCAGGCGCGCTCAGACCGGAGTAGCTGGATGTGGGGAAGCAGGAAACAGTGTGACAAGGGTGCCCAATGAGGGCGGCTGTGCACCTTCTCCACTGGAGAAGACCCATTGTGACCAGAAGAATGAAAAGTATACAGGAAGAGGTCGAGGGCAGCTGCCTGCGACTGATGCTGGCAGACCGCGATTTAGACATGCTGACCAACCAGCCAACCCATTGGATGTGGGATGCAACTGTGCCATATGGAGCAGCTGGATGCCTGCCATAGCACCGAAGGAAATAAACTCTGCTGATGTAAACTGCAGCCCATTGTCCATCACAATCTCCTCCCATAGACCCTTGCTGGCGAAAATATGAGAAAGGGCTTGAATGGTGCGAGTGGCGGTCGTCGATGTGTGTGACATACGGAAAACCACTGCTGGCATCCATCAAAATGAGCCAGTTGGACCCTAGGAATGGACCCTCAAAATCCAGATGGAGCCCGGACCTTGGGGCACCGATCGGAGACATGGAAGCAGGTGTCATGGTGGCGCCGACTGCTGACGCTGACAGGAGGAGCAGTAACCCACCATGCGGGTGATGTCACTGTCTATTCCCCGCCAATAGACATGTCAGTGGGTGAGGTGCATTGTGAGGATGATCCCCCAGTGCCCGACATGTAGGAGCACGAGAACCTGCTGAGGGAGGGAAGACAGTATCACGATATGCCAACGATCAGTGTCCCCTAAGAGAAGAAGAACCTCGTCACAGAAGGAAAAGTCGTTGCAGTGAGGCCAGTAAGCTCGAACCTCTGGGTCTGACAGCTGATGACGATTGGAGGGCCACCCAAGTCGAATGTGGCGCAGAAGCATCAGGAGAACTGCGTCTGAGGCCATGTGCCATGTGACAAGCCAGGTGTTCAGCAGCAGCGTGGCAGTGGCAGAGGAGGAGGCCATGTCATTCAAATGAAAACAAGCAACTGGATCAGCATTGAAGTCAGAATCCACCGACACAGGAATTCGAGAAAGAAGATTAGAATTGGCATGGAGTAACAGATGTAGTAGGTGTATCCTGCAAGGAGCAACCCCTAGCAGTGCATGTGGCGAGTGGTCTGGGTAGAGATGGCGGATGTGGCGCTGAACACGGAGACCAAGGGCTTGTGGCCGTAGAGCGTGAACCAGCGGCTGTGGATGAAGTGGAACGTTTTGAAGTGAAGCACGATGGATAAGGCCTCCTTCTCATTGCGGCTATAGTTGCGCTGTGCATGTGATAGGGTTTTCGAGGCGAAAGCCACTAGACGCTCAATATCGTCAATGATATGAGGCAACATGGCCCCCAGGCCACAATTTGATGCATCAGCGGCCGAAATAAGAGGCTTGGCGGGATCGTATATGATGAGGCATGGTAGAGCAAGAAGAGCAGATCTGAGATGCTGGAAAGCCCTATCACATTCCGGTGACCAGGTCCAGTGAACATTCTGCGGAGCAGGCTATGCAGAGGCTCCACCAGAGTTGCAGCATGTGGGATTAAACGCCGATTTTAGTTGAGTTGATCCAAGATGGATTTGAGCTGGCAGACGTTTGCCAGCCTCAGGAGCCGCTGAATGGCCTCAAGGTATTGCTGTGTGGGGCAGATGCCTGCGGCACTCAAGGCATGACCGAGATAGGTCATTTGGGGCACAAAAAATTGACATTTGGCCCTGTTGCACCGCAACCCTGCAGCCTGCAGAACCTCGAAAAGTCTGGGGCCGAGATCCCTGCGACTAAGATGCCGTCTAAGTAACTGGCGGTGGTGGTGACCTCCTTAGTCACCGACTCCAAAAAGCATTGAAAGATGGCTGGAGCGCTGGCGATCCCAAAGGGCAAGCAGTTGTACCGGAAGAGCCGAAAGGGAGTATTGATGATAGGACCCCTTTAGAGGGGGCGTCGACTCGCAATTGGAGGTATGCTTCCTTAAGATCAATCTTGGCGAAGATCTCTCGACCTGCCATCTTGGACAGAATATCATCGACCTTCAGGATAGGTTAAGAGTCAATCACAGACTGGCTATTGATGGTGGCCTTAAAATCGCCAGAAAGCCGGATTGACCCATTCGGCTTTTTGAGGATGACAATGGGTGAAGCCCAGCAACAGTGGTGAACCGGTGTCAGAACTCACATCTTCTCAAGGCGATGCAGCTCCTTGTGTGGGGTGTCCCGCAGGGCGAAAGGCATGGGACGATCCTTGTGAAACTATGGAACTGCTGAGGGAAGTAGTTCAATGTGTGCCTCAAAACTGGACACCCCCTGGAGAGGAATCAGAGAAGATGTCAGGGAAGGAATCGAAAAGCTCCTATGAAAGAGCGTCAGGGAACACAGATTGGACCGCTGGGGACGAATCATGGATCTCAAGGCCAAGAGAATCAAAAAGATCCATCCCCAACAGATTAGTGGCTGTGGGGGCGACCAGGACCAAAACGTGGGTGGTGACATCGTGAGAGAGATACTGCACCTGCTCAAGGAACCACCCCTGCATGCAGATAATTTTATTATTATAGCTCTTCCAGGGGGTCATGAATGGGCAGAGCGTCGAAGCACCCAAGTGGCGGTGAGAGTCGCCGTCAGTAATAGTAGCTGAGGACCCTATGTCCAACAGGAAACATTAAGCCTTCTTCTTACATCTTCTACGGTAGATAATGGTGCTGGTACAGGGTGGACAGTTTACCCCCTCTAGCAGGAGCTATCGCACATCGGGGTGCATCTGTAGATCTAGCTATTTTTTCATTAGACTCCCATTGATCTGATCAGAGAAATGGACCCTGCCATACGTGGGAGGTCCGTCTGGACAAAGGAAACGCTCAGCAGCTGGTCAGAATCCCCTGTCTGGAGGGTCCATTGCTGTGAGGTTCAACTTCATTGATGAAGAGGTGCAGCAAACGTCAAACTAATGACCCTTCATCCTTCAGGCAAAACAGACCACCCGCCGAAAACGACGATCACAGTGCTTGTGCGTAACAAAGCACTGACGACAGGAGGGTAACCTCTGACGGTGCTGAGCCGAAGAACCTGTAACCCGGTCGGGAGGCGGCGGCAGCGGCGGAGCCCGCCGCGGGCCGTCAGTGTGTATTGAAGTTCCGAGCGACGACGGGGCGGCCGTGGGGCAACGACCTGCGGCGAGGCTCGGAGCGCCGCAGATGAACGGGCATTGGCACGAATGACCGACAGACACGTGTCCGAGGAGGGATCCTTCTGCTTCAACAGATCTGTTCGCAGGGTATCGTCGTGAACGACGGCCGAGCCACACAACTGCTTACACCCTGGGTTGGCATAATAGAACTGGCAGTCCCGGGAGAGTCCTTGAAGGCAAGTGATCCATTCCTTGTGAGACTGCAACGGAAGCTTCTGACAAGTGAAGAACTTGTGGAGAGCTGGCGCGACGTGGGCATCAAAATTCTAAACTGGCGGTCAACTGAAACTTACTGGCAGATCAAAACTGTGTGCCGCACCGAGACTCGAACTCGGGACCTTTGCCTTTCGCGGGCAAGTGCAGGTACTGGCAGAAGTGTAGTTGTGAGGACGTGGCGTGAGTCGTTCTTGCATAGCTCAGATGGTAGAGCACTTGCCCGCGAAAGGCAAAGCTCCCGAGTTCGAGTCTCGGTCCGGCACACAGTTCTGTACTGCCAGGAAGTTTCATATCAGCGCACACTCCGCTGCAGAGTGAAAATCTCATTGCGACGGTCAACTGTCTGTAAGGGAGAACATGTGGTTCTACCTCGTGGTGCAACTGCTGCACTAATCGATGAATGTCGGGACCCGCATAGGAAAGAAAGAACACACTACGCTGCCCGGTGTCGCTGATTGCATGGGCAACCCGCATCACTCGTCTGTCTGCGGTGATGCGGCGGCAGTAGGCGTCAGGAGTGACTGCAGTAAACTCCACACTCCCCACGCGCCGTACGGAGGTCTTCAGAGCATCGCAGTTCGTGCGGAATTTGACGAATGCGAATCATTTTGCAGTTGTATCGCACTTTTTTCCCGCATATGCAAGTCACGTCTTTTCATGGTTCCGATTCTCAGTTTGTGAAAACGGAACCCTTATAGGTTTGCTTTGTTGCCTATTCGTCTGTCTGTCCGGCCGTTAAGAATCGTTTTTTTCAGTATCGAGTCGAAGTTTATCTCAAACGTTGACTACGATCCTTTGGTGATGTATAAAACTGAAGCATCTAAGTCAATGCAAGCGAAAGATACTGCAATTTGTGTCACATATTTTGATACTCGAAAACCGACAAGGTGCTTCCTGTTGACCTGGCATCACGAGATTTGCCAATAGGCAATGTTTCACTGTACAAGTAAAGGAAAAAATCCGAAAAATTTTAGTTCGTAAGCATCTAACATTCTGCGTGGTGTCTGTCTGTTCTAAGTCGTGTCTCCCTACCACTTTCGCGCAACGACGCTCTGAGCGTGTTTTTTAGGGAATTGACTAGTTTGAACCTGGGACCTGTCGCTGGTAAGGAGACGCCAGACCACACATGACATGTAGAGTTCAGAAGAGTTCAGTGAGACTAGCGATGATATAACCAAATACTTAATGATTTCAGCGTCAGCTCCACTGCACTCCCTGTAAAAGAATCTTAATACTAAATTTAGTGGAAGGGGTTCAAGGCTTTCCTATTTTGAGTTAGCTGGTAAAATAACGTCGAAAATGCAGTTAAGTTTACCATTGGAAATTTTATTCTACTCACAAAACATTGTTTCTAAATTGCACTATTGATAAAAGGAAATACACTCCTGGAAATTGAAAAAAGAACACATTGACACCGGTGTGTCAGACCCACCATACTTGCTCCGGACAGTGCGAGAGGGCTGTACAAGCAATGATCACACGCACGGCACAGCGGACACATCAGGAACCGCGGTGTTGGCCGTCGAATGGCGCTAGCTGCGCAGCATTTGTGCACCGCCGCCGTCAGTGTCAGCCAGTTTGCCGTGGCATACGGAGCTCCATCGCAGTCTTTAACACTGGTAACATGCCGCGACAGCGTGGACGTTAACCGTATGTGCAGTTGACGGACTTTGGGCGAGGGCGTATAGTGGGCATGCGGGAGGCCGGGTGGACGTACCGCCGAATTGCTCAACACGTGGGGCGTGAGGTCTCCACAGTACATCGATGTTGTCGCCAGTGGTCGGCGGAAGATGCACGTGCCCGTCGACCTGGGACCGGACCGCAGCGACGCACGGATGCACGCCAAGACCGTAGGATCCTACGCAGTGCCGTAGGGGACCGCACCGCCACTTCCCAGCAAATTAGGGACACTGTTGCTCCTGGGGTATCGGCGAGGACCATTCGTAACCGTCTCCATGAAGCTGGGCTACGGTCCCGCACACCGTTAGGCCGTCTTCCGCTCACGCCCCAACATCGTGCAGCCCGCCTCCAGTGGTGTCGCAACAGGCGTGAATGGAGGGACGAATGGAGACGTGTCGTCTTCAGCGATGAGAGTCGCTTCTGCCTTGGTGCCAATGATGGTCGTATGCGTGTTTGGCGCCGTGCAGGTGAGCGCCACAATCAGGACTGCATACGACCGAGGCACACAGCGCCAACACCCGGCATCATGGTGTGGGGAGCGATCTCCTACACTGGCCGCACACCACTGGTGATCGTCGAGGGGACACTGAATAGTGCACGGTACATCCAAACCGTCATCGAACCCATCGTTCTACCATTCCTAGATCGGCAAGGGAACTTGCTGTTCCAACAGGACAATGCACGTCCGCATGTATCCCGTGCCACCCAACGTGCTCTAGAAGGTGTAAGTCAACTACCCTGAACAGAAAGATCTCCGGATCTGTCCCCCATTGAGCATGTTTGGGACTGGATGAAGCGTCGTCTCACGCGGTCTGCACGTCCAGCACGAACGCTGGTCCAACTGAGGCGCCAGGTGGAAATGGCATGGCAAGCCGTTCCACAGGACTACATCCAGCATCTCTACGATCGTCTCCATGGGAGAATAGCAGCCTGCATTGCTGCGAAAGGTGGATCTTTGCCAACCTGTGCCGACATTGTGCATGCTCTGTTGCCTGCGTCTATGTGCCTGTGGTTCTGTCAGTGTGATCATGTGATGTATCTGACCCCAGGAATGTGTCAATAAAGTTTCCCCTTCCTGGGACAATGAATTCACGGTGTTCTTATTTCAATTTCCAGGAGTGTATTTTAATACAGGATGATAAAAATCAACTGTGTTCAACAAAAATTTGAACGAATATTCTCCGAGTGGGTTTCCAAGTTCTACAATGGATCGAAGGATGACCTATGCCATATCACATCTATAATCTAGGTTTAAATTAAGTTTAACAAAAGAGAAAACTATCAAAATGGTCTACAGTGACCCTCAGTTATCTTTAATTACTTACCTAACTTGTAAATTACAGTGGCTGATGTGGCTTCTCAATAATTATATAACAGAAAAATCATCGCGTTTCAGATTTTAATTTACGTAGCAAATGTGAATACCATGAGCTTCAATTGACGATCGACACAAGTATTACGTAAAAAGGGGATGTAACAGATGAGACTTCTGCAGTTCTGAGTGAAGCCTTATGCGCTCAAAAATCCGGCATCGCGTGCGTTCATTTCCTTGTCGGTGTTCGTCAGGGGGTGGCGGCCGGCGCCGTCTCGGAAGCAACTCTCTCCTAACTCTCCTTACTACAATTTACCGAAGTTAGTTTAAAAAAACTATGTGGCTGTGTTTTCATCTGACCAATCAGGGTCTCAATGTTAACCCTAAGCTCCGCCTACAAAAATGCTGTCTATCCAATGAGAAACGTTATACTTTTCGTTGTGGGGCAATGTTTTTAACGTTTGCAACGTAACAGAGACGCGAAAAAGTCTCACGCTAAAACTTGCGGCTGGTGTGGCCCTTTTAGTGTTATCGTAAGATCTATACTGTTCTTCTGGAGGGCTTTAGGTTTTAACATGGGCTGGGGGGTGGTCCTAGCGGTTAGCTGGCGACGTGGGTTGCCGTCCCTTATCGTAGGGCCTTCTAGCTTAACACGGTTCTGCTCTCGGCTTCTGTTCTCGTTTCTCCCCTCGGAACTGCGTCTGTCTCACGGTGGGAAGGTATGACATGCATTTAGGCATTCTTGTGTTAGTCTGTGGTATTCCATTTGCTCACTCGTTACTGGTATTACTTTGGTTAATTTAATGTCACGATTCATTTGCGGCTATGTGACATACTACTGGATTTGCTTATCATGTCAGGGTTTTCATGGAAGGTGTTGGATTTGCCTGACACCTTACAAGTACATAACACGAAAAAATTTTTTTGTCTTTTTTCTTCTTTCTGCCTGTTTGTCTCTCCGTCTGTTAAGACTCATTTTTGTCTTAAACATATTGACGTATCAAATTCAAATTTATGTAAATACTAATGTCTGTGATCCCTTGGCGGTGTAAAAATTTTAAGTTTATATGTCAGTACAAACAAACGATGCGACAGCTTACGTGACATATTTGGATACTCCAAAACTCACTGATCGTGAAATATGGCAACAAGTAAAGTTTCACGGTACAAGTAAGGGAACGAAAACCCAAAATTGTTAAGTATTACACTCAAATCTTACACTAAAATAATACATACGCCACAGCGGCCGGCAGCAAACCGTTCAAAGGTCATAGTTGAACATGGAGCTCCACATCATACGATGTGCACGTGTTCCAGTGTTGACCCAGCGACATCGTGTTATGATTGCAATGGGCACAGCAACACTGAGCTTCCACCAGGGATCAATAGAAACGTGTCGCCTGCCACACCAGGGTCGATGGTTGCATCTTTACACGTCATGTTCCAGGCAAATGGCTGCACGAAACATGCACCACACCACAGATGTAGGCCAGTGAGGGCGGAATTATGCTATGGGGTACACTGAGTTGGACTTCCATTGGATCTGTGGTGGTAATCGAAGGCATCATGACATCAGTGAACTATGTGAACATTATTGCGGACCACCACTTCAAGCTTGAAGTCTCCCCCTACGGCAACGACACCTTCAGGGTGACAATAATACTACAGTGGTTTCTGGGTGTTATAGTGAACTCACATTGATGTCTTGGCCAGCAAATGTGCCTGATCTGTACCCACTGGAACACATATCGGTCGACAGCTATGGGCCTGCAAAGCACCATACCGTAATTTGCGGCCATTGCTTGACCAGCGCGTAAATATCTGGTGCCACATACTTCTAGAATTCTGTCAAGGAATTGTAGAATCCTTGCAAAGCAGAATCGCTGCTGTATTGTGTTTACATATTGAACCAGCGCGCAATGGAACAGGTGGTCACAATGTTTTGACTCATCAGTGTATATGTGATCGGACGTATCCGGACACTTGGCTGAAAATGACTTACAAGTTCGTGGCGCCCTCCATCGGTAATTCTGGAATTGAATAAGGTGTTGTCTCGCCCTTATGCTCGATGACAGCTTCCACTCTCGCAGGCATACGTTCAATCAGGTGCTGGAAGGTTTCTTGAGGAATGGCAACCGATTCTTCACGGAGTGCTGCACTGAGGAGGATTATCGATGTCGGTCACTGCGGATTGGCTCGAAGTCGGCGTTCCAAAACATCCCAGAGGTGTTCTATAGGATTCAGGGCAGGACTCTGTGCAGGCCAGTCCATTACAGGGATGATATTGTTGTGTAACCACTCCGCCACAGCCGTGCATTATGAACAGGCACTCGATCGTGTTAGAAGACGAAATCGCCATCTCCGAATTACACTTCAACAGTGGGAAGCAATAAGGTACTTAAAACATCAATGTAAGCTTGTGCTGTGATAGTGCCATGCGAAACAACAACAAGGGGTGCAAGTCCCCTCCATGAAAATACGATCACAAAATAACACCACCGCCTCCGAATTTTACTGATGGCACTATACATACTGGCAGATGACGTTCACTGGGCATACCCACACCCTGCCGTCGGATCGCCACATTGAGTACCGTGATTTGTCATTCCACACAACGTTTCTGCACTGTTCAATCGCTACTCACACCAAGCGAGGCAAAGTTTGGCATTTACCGGCGTGATGTGTGGCTTATGAGAAGCCGCTCAACTATGAAATCCAACTTTTCCCACCTCCCACCTAACTGCCATAGTACTTGCAGTGGATCCTGATGCAGTTTGGAATTCCTGTGTGATGGTCTGGATAGATGTCTGCCTATTACACATTACGACCCACTTCAACAGTAGACGGTCTCTGTCAGTCAACACACGAGGTCGGCCTGTACGCTTTTGTGCTGTCCGTGTCCCTTCACGTTTCCACTTTACTATCACATCGGAAACAGTGGACCTAGGGATGTTTAAGAGTGTGCAAATTTCGCATACACACGTATGACGCAAGTGGCACCCAGTCACCTGAACAAGTTCGAGGTCCGTGAGTTCAGCAGAGCGCTCCATTCTTCTCTCTCACGATGTCTAATGACTACTGACGTCGCCGATATGGAGCATCTGGAAGAAGGCTGCAGCACAATGCACCTAATATCAAAAACGTTTGTTTTTGGGGACGTCCGGATACTTTTGATCACAAAGCATGTAATAGGCTATGTCCCGACTCACTGACTCATTAACGCGCAGCCCAATCCGCTAATGGCAGAAACGTGAAGAGGAGAGGATGTTGGAGAGGATGTTGCTCTTATACTGTAACCGTCGTTTGAGAAGGTATTTTTCAAAATACTACCTCTAAAAGGGTGAAATAGTGGATGAAAGATTTTTTGTAAATACTCGCTGTTAAGTTAGTTTTGAAGCTAGAGCTACCAAAACAGGTATTTGGTATCTCGTTTAGAAATAAATATGTTTTTCAGCATTTTTGAAAATTCAACTACTAACGGGGTAAAATAATGTGCGAAATTTATTTGAAAATTAATCATTATTAAAGAACAACCAAAGAATTTTTGAAGCTTCATCTATGAAAACTGGTATGACATCTCGGTTGGCAATTAAGTAAAAATCGTGCTTTTTGGAAGTTCAGTCCCCTAAGTGAGTGAAATAGGGGATGGAAAATTTCATTAAATTATTTCATTATGAAAGCATTATCTGTAAAAATCTGTAAATCTGTAAAAAATTGTATTTGGCTTCTCGGTTGGAAATAAAAGAACGCGTGTATTACTGTTTCTGGAAATTGAACGCCTATGGGAGTGGAATAAAGGATGAAATTATTTAAGAAAATGTTTAGTTACATTAATAAATTTTTAAAGATAAATCTGTGGAAACTGGTATTTAACTTATCTGTTAGATTTAAAGAGATATTTATTATGGAATCAAAGTTCCTACCGAAATACGACCACAACAATAGACAATAGTGCAGAAACTCGAGGTGGCAGGAACTCAACAAGTCGTTTGAAATACCCTACTGAAGTATTGAGCCATGCTGACTCTATAGCCGTCCATAATTGCGAGAGTGTTGCCGGTGCAGGATTTCGTGCAACAAATGACCTCTCAGTTATGTTCCATTTTCGATGGGATCCATGTCGGGCGATCTGGGTGGCCAAACCATTCGCTCCAATAGTATAGAAAGGTTGTTCAAACAGTCGCGAAAACTTGTGGCCTGGTGACACGACGAATTTCATCCATAAAAATTCCGATGTTGTTTGGAAACTTAGCGTCCATGAATGGTTGAAATGAGCTCCAAGTAGCCGAACATCCAGAGGATCGAACCAATTCCATGTAAACACATCCCACACCACAGCTACGTCCATGGCGTCGGTTGGCCTGCGCTACACTCGAACCCTACCATCAGCTCCTAACAAGGGAATCGGAACTCATCTGTCCAGGTCACGGTTTTGTAGTGAGTGGTCTTGGATTTGCTGAACGGAATGAACGGTTTAATGAGTACGTACACACATCAAAAAAAGTCTTGCATCACCTCGGAACCTGTAGAGAAAATTGGAATAGAGAACAACGTAACCATTATCTCCGTCCTTTTTGTTGCTCATGAAAACCATGCATTGCATGTTGTACCACCATACAGCGAGACCTTTATAGGTGGTGGTGCAGATTGCTGTACACGCCGGTACCTCTAGTACCCAGTAGCACGTCCTCTCGCATTGATGCATGCCTGTATTCGTCGTGGCATACTATCCACAACTTCATCAAGGCACTGTTGGTCCAGATTGTACCACTCCTCAACGGCGATTCGGCGTAGATCCCTCAGAGTGATTCGTGGATCACGTCGTCCATAAACAGCCCTTTTCAATCTATCCAAGGCATATTCGATAGGGTTCATGTCTGGAGAACATGCTGCCATTCTGGTCGAGCGATTACCTTATCCTAAAGGAAGTCATTCACAAGATGTGCACGATGGGGGCAAGAATTGTCGTCCATGAAGAATAATGCCTCGCCAATATGCCGCCGATATGGTTGCACTATCGGTCGGAAGATGGCATTCACGTATCGTACAGTCATTACGGCACCTTCCATGACCACCAGCGGCGTACGTCGGCCCGACATAATGCCACCACTAAACAGCAGGGAACCTCCACGTTGCTGCACTCGCTGCACTGTGTGTCTAAGGCGTTCAGCCTGAGCGGTTTGCCTCCAAACACGTCTCCGACGATTGTTTGGTTGAAGGCACATGCGACACTCATCGATGAAGAGAACGTGACGCCAACCGTGAGCGGTCCATTTGGCATATTGCAGCGTCCATCTGTACCGCGCTGCATGGTGTCGTGGTTGCAAAGATGGACCTCGCCATGGACGTCGGGAGTGAAGTTGCGCATCGTGCAGGCTACTGCACACCGTTTGAATCTTAACACGACGTCCTGTGGTTGCACAAAAAGAATTATTGAACATGTTGGCGTTGCTGTCAGAGTTCCTCCGAGCCATAACCCGTAGGTAGCGGTTATCCACTGCACTAGTAGCCCTTGGGCGGCCTGAGTGGCGCATGTCATCGACAGTTCTGTCTCTCTGTATCTCCTCCACGTCCGAACAACATCGCTTTGGTTCACTCCGAGACGCCCGAACACTTCTCTTGTTCAGAGTCGTTCCTGGCACAAAGTAACATTGCGGACGCGGTCGAACCGCGGTGTTGACCGTCTAGACATGGTTGAACTACAGACAAGACGAGCCGTGTACCTCCTCCCTGGTGGAATGACTGGAACTGATCGGCTGACGGACCCCTCCGTCTAATAGGCGGTGCTCATGCATGGTTGTTTACATCTTTGGGAGGGTTTAGTGACATCTTTAAACAGTCAAAGGGAGTGTGTCTGTGCTACAATAACCACAGTCAACGTCTATCTTCGCGAGTTCTGGGAACCAGAGTGATGGAAAACATTTTTGATGTGTGTAATATGGACTGAGGGCAAATCGAAAAAAAAAAAAAAAACAGACGAAAGAAATGAGCAGTAGGAGAAATGAGATCACGATTGGTGATCACGAAGTACATGAAGTTCAGGAATAGTGCTAGGCAGAAAAATAACCCATGAAGGATGGTACAGGGGGTACATAGAAAGGAGACTAGCCTTGGCAGAAAGGGCATTCCTGGCTAAGAGAAGTCTGTTACTATCAAACATAGGCCTTAATTCGAGGAAGAAATGTCTGGTTGTACGTTTGGAGCACAGCATGCATTGTTGAAAAACCGGAACAGAAGAGAATAGAGGCATTTGAGATGCGGTGCTACAGAAGAATGTTGAAAATTGTGTGGGCCGGTAAGGTAAAGAATGAGGAGGTTCTCCGCAGAATCGACGGGGAAAGGAAAATATGGAAAACACTGAAAAGAAAAAGGGACAGGATGGTAGGACATCTGTTAAGACATCACGGAATAACTTCCATGGTACTAAATGGGGCTATAAAGGGTGAAAGCTGCAAAAGAAGACAAGATTGGAATAAACCGACCAAATAACTGAGGATCTAGGTTGCAAGTACTACTCTAAGGAGAAAAGGTTGGCAGTAGAGAGGAATTCGTGGTGAGCCGCATGAAACCAGTCGGAACCCCCGTGACAAAAAAAAACAAAGTAAGAAGCAGATCCAAATGATACGGTGACGAGCCCAGAAGAGGCGCTGCAGGCGATGTCCCGCTGACAGCAAAGGCGCTCGCGTCGGTCGTCTGCTGCCATACCCCATCAACGCCAAATTTCGCCACGCTATCCTAACGTATACGTTAGTCATTCTTCCCGCGGTTATTTCACAGTGTTGCTTGTCTGTTAGCACTGACAACTATACGCAAATGCCGCTGCTCTCGGTCGTTAAGTGAACGCCGTGGGCCACTGCGTTGTCGGTGGTCAGAAGGAATGCCTGAAATTTAGTATTCTCAGTACACTCTTGACCCTTGGATCTCCGAATACTGAATTCCCTAACGATTTAGCAAGTGGGATGTCCCATACGTCTACCTCCAATTCCGCGTTCAAAGTCTGTTGATTTCCGTCGTGCCGCCATAATCACATCTGAAACCTTTTCAAATGAGTCACCTGAGTACAAATGACAGCTCCGCCAATGAACTGTTCGTTTATACTTTGTGTCCGCCCTACGACCTATATCTGTGTATGTGCATATCCTGCTACGGTCGCAGATTCGAATCCTGCTTCAGGCATGGATGTGTGTGATGTCCTTAGGTTAGTTAGGTTTAAGTAGTTCTAAGTTCTATGGGACTGATGACCATAAATGTTAAGTCCCATAGTGCTCAGAGCCATTTGAACCATTTTATGTGCATATCGCTATCCCATGACATTATAAAGTCTCTTACCATTTCGATTTTAATACTGAAATTTTTTGTAATTAACTATAGCAGGTGAAATCTAAAGTCCCACTACTTTTCATATCCATTCTAATATACATATCACTTTATAACAAATTTGAAAGGGAAAGAATTTAACGAAATTGAGTTTTACATCTAGCGGACGCTCGTTAAGGTCAGAGGTGAGATATAGACTGCCAGCTGACAGTTGTGTATATAGAGAGAAGAATGCGCAAAGAGTCGCTTAATACGCCACGAGTCATTACGCCAGTAAAAAGAGATTTCAGTGAAGTATTGGGTTAATAGAAAAAGCAGACATTATTTAAGAAAGTTTTAAAACTTTTTCAAAAGAACTGAGCATAATTTTCAGTCTTAACATAGTAACACGTAAGGAATAAGTAGATAACTGAATACCAGACGCTGCGTTTAGCGAAGTTTATTCCACATCTGTTTTTTTTTTTAATTCACAAATGCCCTATATCAACAATTAAGTGATAATTTTGGATTTTTAACTAACGTACGGTATGTGAGAATTGTTTATTTCGACGACAAAGGTATTCTGAAGTACAGCTAAGGACGCTATTGTGAGGGTATTGGAGATAGGCTTAACTGGTTGAATTACTTATCATGTACGATACTTATTTTTGGTAATTAATACTGGAAGGAGAAGGGGAGGTTATTGGTTCAAGATAATTCAAATTTACTTCTAGTAGTACGATAAGCACATCGTAAACGTATGTGAAAGTTTTTTCTGGTACGCTTATCGAGTTCTACGTTTACGAAGTTTTCTCCATAGCAACGGGTTGATCGATACTCGTAAAACTTTATGTTCATGCTAAAGAGGAAATTATGAAAGAGTGGAGATCTATTTAATCCGGAGGACTGCAATAGTGTTGGGAGGAATAATTACCATTTCAGACAACTCCTCTATTACGTGTTGTGTACGTCTACATTAATTCAATACTTATCATTACCTGCGTACTACTGATAAACCAGGTACGCCTCTGCTGCGTTTCTCCACTAACATCTAGCAACGTTAGTTTCTTATTTTTTTATTTAACTGTTTTTCTCGATCTTCTATTGCGCTGGGACGAGATTGCGCTTAAGCGTCTTAAGCACGGCAAACTACTTGGACATTCGCAGGTAGCAATTTCGACACAGGGTACGTCTTAACACTGCCAGAAATTAAGTTTCATCCCATTGTTCTCAACAAATGCATGTCTAAATTTAGGCGCCTGCAACTGACTAATTTTGTTTACTTTCAGAGTGTCGATACTGCTTTCCCGGATTAGAAGCCATATAGTAAATCGTTAGATCGAAATGTTGCGGGAATGCAAAATCAAATAGAAAAAGTAAAAAATAATGAAAGCTTGGAGACCGTTTCATATTCCCACGAATAGCAGCAATATTCACAGTAATTTGAAAATACTATCCGTGTGAAATATTTCTTAACAATCAATTAACTACCAGCGGAAAAATGCTCCAGTTGAAGCGCAGAAAATGCGAATATGTTTATTTTAAAGACTTGACTGAAAAGTGAGATATCAGCTGACTCATTGTACCTTCCTCGGAATCTTTAAAGTTTTCCCCAAAAATTTTGGCATGTGAACATATTGAGGCTCTTTTTATCATGCAACTCCCCGATGCCTAATCTCACTCACTCATTCACTCCAACTCGTTGTCAGAGTCACTGTCTCTTTCCTTCTGATCTACTAGAACTGTTTCCTCACACTGTCGCTGTCTCCCTCTTCCTCACTCCTCCTGCTACTATTTCATTCATTTCCTCCCACCGCTGCTGTCCCTTCTAACTGTCACTGCCTCTTTCTTCCTTGTTGTCACTGTCATGTAAGCTGTCTCTTATTGTCACTTGCTCACTCCCACTTCCACTTTCTCTTTATTCCTCTTCCCCCTAACTCTGTCTCCTTCACTCTTTTCCTAGCACTATTCTGTCACTGTCCACTGTGCCCGTCTCTTTCTGTCCGTTGTCTCTTTCACTCTTTGTATAACACAATCAGTATCTAATATCATTCATTATTTACCGAGCGGGATAGAGCAGTGGCTAGCGCACTGGACTCGCATTCGAGAGGACGACGGTTCAAACCAGCCCCCGGGTCATTCCGATTTAGTTTATCCGTGATTTACTTAAATCGCTTAAGGAAAATGTTGGCACGATTCCTTCAAAAGGACACGGCGCTTTCCTTCTCTATCCTTCCGTAACACGAGCTTGCGCTCCGTGTCTAACGCCCCTCTTGTCGATGGGACTTTAAAAACTAATCTCTTCCTCCCTCCTCGTCCATTATTTATTACTTTTCTGTCTCTTTGCCACAGGTAATGTCTTCCTCTCTTCCTCGTCCATTATTTATTACTTTTCTCTTTGCCACAGGTAATGTCTTCCTCTCGTCCTCGTAGAAAGCGAGAATACGTTCAAATGGAAAAACTTCTGAAAATTTTTTGAATATGCTAAGGAAGAATGTTACACGTGTTACCCACATTTCAGACAGAGCTTTTAAAATAAACAGGAACATATTTGCATTTTTTTGTGCTCAGATACGAGCGTTTTTATACTGGTTCCCTTCTTTCCCATGCTGCAACATGGAGCATAACTCATATCAAAAGAAATGTTGTTAGTTTACGTACGTGAAATTCAAATAATGCAAAACTAATTTTACAACTCACTTTGAATTTTAAGTTGGGGTTGGGTTGTTTGGGGGGAAGAGACCAAACAGCGAGGTCATCGGTCTCATCGGATTAGGGAAGGACGGGGAAGGAAGTCGGCTGTGCCCTTTGAAAGGAACCATCCCGGCATTTGCCTGGAACGTTTTAGGGAAATCACGGAAAACGTGAATCAGGTTGGCCGGACGCGGGATTGAACCGTCGTCCTCCCGAATGCGAGTCCAGTGTGCTAACGACTGCGCCACTTCGCTCGATCTGAATTTTAAGTGCAAAAAAAAAAAAAAAAAAAAATTCCATGTACCTCAATACCACAACATGGGGTTTCTAGATGTGAACGGAGACCCTTGACAGCAAATTTCTCTTTCGTAAGTCACTTTATGGACTTCGTTTTCGCCTCACAGCGGATTTTACGTGCGTATTTTGCGGGTACAGGTAACGTAATTTTGAACGTCTGTATCTCGGAAACTGGATATTAGAAATAAATATTAAAGATTTCAGCCAGTGGATTAATGCTCTGCCTAAGTCCCATCAAGCCCATGACATGCAAAAAGTACCAACCGATTCGCTCCATTTGTCTAAGTAGGAGGAAGTGTGTAATACGGGTATTTATACTTTAACCCTTTTCTGTAAGGTAGTGACAGTAAGATGACCCTTGCGTTGAGTATACAAATGGTACCTAGCCAAAGAGCTATCCGAAACACTTGACGCTCCCCTTTTATCACCAACAGAACCTGAAGTATAAGCACCATAAAATCCCGTTGTTATGCGAGGCGTTTAGGAGAACTTTAGATATATTATATCTCCAGCCTTGACGTCAAATATGGGGTGTCTAGTGAATCCTTCGTACTCTGTTCGCCAGACAGTCAAATCAAACAAATCATATTAATGAGTTTTATTACAAAATGAAAAGAGACGACACCTAACTTTGTAAATTACACCGATGTGTCGCAAGCAAAGGGCGACATTCGAACTAATCAAGTTTCTTCAGTATATACGATCGCAAGTCTGTTACATAGAGTGCACAAGCGAAGTAACGAGCGTTGACTCTTCGCTAGTCTTGAAGGTACTCCCCAACTCAGCCGCGACCAGTCGGTCGTGGCGCTTATGTCCTCTTCGCGAAGGAGCCGCTGCTGTTGCGTTGTCGTCCTGGAGAGGGATCGGTCAGCATGCGACGTCTGACATCTTCTCACAGCCTTCTCTTCTCTGTCGTTACCGACTGGCTTGCCAGCGCTTGACTTTATGCCATAACAAGATACGCATGCTGTCACACTCAAGCCGATACGTTGCCTCCTGAAACAGCAAACACTTCGGCTACCTTCTGTAGTCTGGTGCCAGAATGTGGCATGTTAGAACTCGGCGAGAACTTTCAAAATGATTTATTGTTTCCACTACATTGCTCCATTCACCTCGGTCTGTGTCACAAGGCCCCGCATTGCTGAGGTAGCGCCCCAGTGGCCTGTGCACGCAATGCTGTGTCGAGCCGGCCTTGTACGACAGCTGCAGAGTTCCAGTTACATCAGGATGGCTGCGCCAGCAGCCGACTCAGCGGCCCTTCTGCCTACAGCTTGCACCATGAAAACCACTGCGTTTACTCTTTTCAGCATTTCGACGGCCCTGTTTCCTCCATTACACTTCGCAACCGCTGGTCAGGTAACTTACTGCAATCTGGCCCGCACTTGGCTATAACTTGTGCTCAGAACATCGCACAAAACTAACTTTCCCTATCCTAAACGGTGGTGCAGCTACACTTGGTTGCCGAAGCTCTCACCACAGCACCAATAACAATCGGACCACATTCGGATCCTCTTATCTCCGACAAAGTGCACTCACAACCACACGGAATACTATTCTGATCACGACCGATATTTGCAATGTATTGAGGACATTGCATTAGTGCCCTTTGTAGTCAAATACAGTAGCGAAACCTACATGCTTGTCTAGCATCTGCCATTATATTCAAAACTGCATTTGTAGTGCTGTTTCCACACATTTGTCCATCCCCTGTATGTTTACCTATTAGGCTCCAAAGTAACCCAGGTCCACAAATAAGCTGGATCAGTCCTTTTATGTGCCATCGCCGCTTTGTGTACCTTCTGCCATATTTAGTATCTGGGTCACGACGTGTCTTCAAACACCTGAATCGATAAGAATTTTCGAATCCTGACCCCCCCCCCCCCCCATGATCCCAAAACAGAAGTTTGAGTATTGCTCGTTAGCGTACGTTCTTTACCAGGTTGCATTAGTAGAAGTAATAGAGAAAATACACTCATAAAAAATCCGAAGCATCGGGGCGACATGGTCGGATTCAGTACAGTTATACACGAACACACCATCTCTGTGACAGGTAAAACGGCCACCAGACTGCCTTACTGTTGTTCGTGATTAGCGTTTTGTTACCACGTCTGGTCGGATATATACAGGGTGCGAACGGCGTCACATGTTGAGTGATCACCGTGAAGGACACGGAAGTGCAGCGTACGCATCTGAGACAGATTATCAGCACGTGACAGTTTGAAAGGGGACTCACTGTGGGTGTCCGGCTGGTCAAATCGTGCAAAATCGACATGTATCAGGGCATCCAGATGTGACAACTGCCTGCTGTCGGACTACATGGGAACGCGATGGCAGGCACACTCGTTCTTAAGGTTCCCGTCGTCCACGTCTGATCACCAGAACGGAGGATGGCCATATAGTGTGGCGATTACATCGTAAACTCTCACAATTACGTGCTCTTGCCATCTGAGATGCAGATAATGCAGTGGTTGCAACATTCTGTGTCATCCTCCACCACTGGCCATCCACTAGCACCATCTGGGCTCGGGAATTACCGTCCAATGCGTGGGATGTCGTTAACACCGCAATGCGTTCGGCGGTGAATTGCGATTCTCCAGTGCCCCATATGACCAAAGTCGACGACTACGGCTGCGACCTCGAGAGACGTCCCATTCTTCCAACGTTTTAGACAGTGTCTCGGTGTGGGGAGCCATTGCGTACGAGTTCAGGTCACTACCGGTAACCACTCGGAAACTTGATGACACAGTGTTACGCCACATGACACCCTTCTTCCTCAGAAATTACTTATCACATAACAGCATCGCGGTACCATTTTTCCACAGTCTCGTCCACCCATAGCATGTGTCTCTGTGAACTGTCTGATTGATATTGAGGCGTTCCCTGGGCCAGCAAGATCTCTGTATCTTGCCCCAATAGCCTATGTGTGGCGCCAGTTCTGACGTCAAATCAGTCCCACTGCCAATATACGGGGTATAAATGTCCAGACACAACAGTTGTGGGCCACCTGGCCTCAAGGGGAGATACAAAAGGCTTTACGACACGCTTTCTAATGTAATCAGGGCATGCATCCAGGTCAGAGAGAGTTACAAATCGTACTGATACGTGTGCTTCAACTGCCAAATTGTTTGTGGACTAGATTCAATATTGTAATCTCTGGGTCGGCCGGGTTGGCCGAGCGGTTCTAGGTGCTACCGTCTGGAACGGCGCGACCGCTATGGTCGCAGGTTCGAATCCTGCCTCGAGCATGGATGCGTGTGATGTCCTTAGTTAGGTTTAAGTAGTTCTAAGTTCTAGGGGACTGATGACCTCAGAAGTTAAGTTTCATAGTGCTCAGAACCATTTGAACCATTTTTTTTGTAATCTCTGGAATAACACCACAAAACCTCTCAATCCGTGAAGTTTCGTCTCCTCTTCTGCTTCAGGATACTGCACTTCTTTTACAAAGCAGTATACAAAGGAATTCTGCTACCTAGGCAGTAAAATAACCAATGACGGAAGGAGCAAGGAGAACGTCAAAAGCAGAATAGCTATGTCAAAAAAGGCATTCCTCGACAAGAGAAGCCTACTAATAGGAAATATCGGCCTTAATTTGAGGAAGACGTTTCTGAGAATGTACGTCTGGAATACAGGATTGTAACGTAGTGAAACATGGACTGTGGGAAAACCGGAACAGAAGAGAATCAAAGCATTTGAGATGTGGTGCTACAGACGACTGTTGAGAATTAGGTGGACTGATAAGGTAAGGTATGAGGAGGTTCAAAATGGTTCAAATGGCTCTGAGCACTATGGGACTCAACTGCTGAGGTCATTAGTCCCCTAGAACTTAGAACTAGTTAAACCTAACTAACCTAAGGACATTACAAACATCCATGCCCGAGGCAGGATTCGAACCTGCGACCGTAGCGGTCTTGCGGTTCCAGACTGCAGCGGTATGAGGAGGTTCTCTACAGAATCGGAGAGGAAAGGAATATGTGGAAAACAGTGATAAGGGATAAGGTGATAGGACATCTGTTAAGACATGAAGAAATGACATCCATGGTACTAGAGGGAGCTTTAGAAGGCAAAAACGTAGGGGAAGGCAGAGCTTGGAATACATCCAGCAAATAATAAATGATGTAGGTTGCTACTCTGGGATGAAGAGGTTAGCACACGAGAGGATTTGTAGCTGGCCGCATCAAACCAGTCACCAGACTGATGACAAATAAATAAATACATAAATAAATAAATAAAACAAAAAATAAAAAATAATAAGAAGAGCGGCGCGTTTTGTGACCGAAACGCTGAAGACGCGGAAGGGTGTTACAGAGTTGCTCAAGAAACTCCAAACTTTATTAATTACCTCGAAGAAAACGGTCTATTGACACACAGTCAACACGGGTTTAAAAAACATCGTTCTTGTGGAACACAATTAGCTCTTCACGCACATGAAGTGTGGAGTGCTATTGACAAGCGATCTAAAATTGATTCCATATTTCTGGATTTCCGGTAGGCTTTTAACACTGTAGCACACAAGCGACTTGTAGTGAAATTGCGTGCTTATGGAATATCGTCTCAGTTATGTGACTGGATTCGTGATTTGCTGTCAGAGAGGTCACAGTTCATAGTAAGTGACGGAAAGTAATCGAATAAAACAGAAGTGATTTCTGGCGTTCCACAAGGTAGTGTTATAGGCCCTTTGTTGTTCCTTTCTGTATAAACGATTTGCCAGGCGGGGCAGCCCCGCATTCTGAGGTGCCTTACCACGGTTCACGCGGTTCCCTCCTTCGGAAGTTCGAGTTCTCCCTCGGGCATGGGTGTGTGTGTTGTCCTTAGCGTGAATTAGTTTAAGTTAGATTAAGTAGTTTGTAAGCCTAGGGACCGATGAGCTCAGCAGTTTCCAAATATAAACGGTTCGGGAGCCAGTCTGAGCAGCCGTCTTAGGTTGTTTATCGACTAATAAAGTCATCAGAAGATCAAAACAAACTGCAAAACGATTTAGAAGAAATATCGGAATGGCGAGAAAAGTGGCAGTTGACACTAAAAAACGAAAAGTGTGAGGTCGTGCACATGTGTGCTAAGGGGAATGTGTTAAACTTCGGTTACACGATAAGTCAGACGAATCTAAAGGCCGTAAATTCAGCTAAATACCTAGGAATTACCATTACGAACAACTTAAATTGGAAGGAACACATAGAAAGATGTTGTGGCGAAGGCTAACCAAAGACAGAGTTTTATTGGCAAGACACTTAGAAAATGTAACAGACCTACTAAGGAGACTGCCTACACTACGCTTGTCCGTCCTCTTTTAGAATACTGCTGCGCGGTGTGGGATCCTTACCAGATAGGACTGACGGAGTACATCGAAAAAGTTCAAAGAAGGGCAGCACGTTTTCTATTATCACGAAATATGGGAGAGAGTGTCACTGAAATGATACAGGGTTTAGGCTGGACATCATTAAAACTAAGGCGTTTTTCGTCGCGACGGAATCTTCTCACGAAATTCCAATCACCAACTTTCTCCTCCGTTTGCGAAAATATTTTGTTGACGCTGACCTGTACTAGGAGAAACGACTATGATAATAAAATAAGGGAAATCAGAAATCGTACGGAAACATATAGGTGTTCGTCCTTTCCGCGCATTATACGAGATTGGAATAATAGAGATTTGTGAAGGCCAGACACTTAAATGTAGTTTGCAGAGTATACATGTAGATGTGGATGTAGATATGGCAGACGCTATACGTGAGTCGCGAAGCATCACGGAGACATTTAGTATTGAAATTCCGAGAGAGTACCATCCGGGAAGAGTCGAGCAACATATTGGTTCCTCTTAGTAACAACATCACACTAAATGACCGTAACGAGAAAACAGAGAGATTAAAACTAAATGGTTCAAGTGGCTCTAAGCACTACAGGACTTAACATCTGAGGTCATCAGTCCCCTAGAACTTAGAACTACTTAAACCTAACTAACTTAATGACATAACAAGCATCCATGCCCGAGGCAGGATTCGAACCTACGACCGTAGAAGCAGCGCGGTTCCGAACTGAAGCGCCTAGAACCGCTCGGCCACAACGGCCAGCAGGTTAGAACACATAGGAGATTTAGAGACCGTTGTTTTTGTCATGTGCTACTCGTGATTGGAACAGGGATTAGTTAGAGGCACCAGAAGTACCCTCCGCTACACACCGTAGAGGGGCTTGGAGAACGTAGTTGTAGATGTAGATACAGATACGGGGTTATGTTGTTCTCTGTAGATACCTGACCAGTTTGATCGCTCACGGGGGTTGTGTCACTTCACACCAAAGCCAGACTGACACATCTAACAGCGCTGTGATCGACTGATACATATTCAGTCGTACAAGCAGATAAGCAAAACATGCGATGCCTTTAGGTCGAAGAGCAGTCAGGGACGATAGTATTGTATACTGCGCCCGCACGTGCCGTGGGAACTGCTTTATCGGTGCTTACGGAAAACTACCTGCAGAGCAAAGTCGGCGTAAGGCTACGCTAGATAAAGTGCGCAGAGTAAACAACTCATATAGGCAGAATCGCAAGTACCGCCTGGTTGTCGGACGTCGCCGTTGAGCAGAGTATTGACCGACGGAGACTGCTTCACTGCTTTTCTCGGCACCTTCCGTTCTCTTCTAGCATTGGTAAGTGCCCCGTTATTATCGACGGGATTCGCGGGCGATTCATTGACGCCCGGCGGCGGTGAAGGGAAGGCGGATTGAAGATTGTTTTGAGCCCCGTCCACCATCTACATCTATGTACGAGGCGTGTTTTTTAAGTAAGTACCGTGTTGAAATTAAAAAAAAGACGTTCTACGATATCTCAGTAATTTTATTTTTACATGAAAGCCTGTCCCTTAATCTACTTTTCTACATAATTTCCATCAATATAGAGGCACTCGTCATAACATTGCACCAGTTTTCGAATACCCTCCTCATAGAAGTCTGCCGCCTGACTTGTTAACCACTGCGTCACCTGTTTTGACTTCGTCATCGTCTTGAAGACGCTGACCGCCCAGGTGTTTCTTCAAGTGGAGGAACAGATGGTAGTCACTGGGCGCAAGTTCGGGGCTGTACGGAGGATGATCTAGAATTTCCCATCGAAAAGACGGTCTGCTTCGCCACATGCGGACGGGCATTGGCTCAAATGGCTCTGACCACGATGGGACTTAACTTCTGAGGTCATCAGGCTACCAACTGTGTCAGTGAACGTCTCTGCGGGTGGTACTCCGCATCAGGCGTCTAGTCCAGGCATCCAGCCATAGGCGACGAAAGCGGGAGTTTGTCCGCCAGTACCGCAGACTGTACGTCCACTCGGCGGTGACGGGTGGCCTTTTCAAGTGAATCATGTTTTATGCTCCATCGTACAGACGACAATCGTCTATTGGGTCTAGGCCGGAGAAGGGAGCATTATGGTCTGGGGAATGTTTTCGTGGCATCTCCCTAGTCATCTTGTCATGACACAACGGATCAACACAAGTAAGCGTGTATCCTTTGGCACCGTGTCCGGGTCTACATACAATTTGTTTCTCCTCGACACTATAATATATAAATGGCTCTGAGCACTATGGGACTCAACTGCTAGGGTCATTAGTCCCCTAGAACTTAGAACTAGTTAAACCTAAGTAACCTAAGGACATCACACACATCCATGCCCGAGGCAGGATTCGAACCTGCGACCGTAGCAGTCGCGCGGTTCCGGACTGCACGTCATCTTCGTGGTGTAGCAATTTTAATGGCCAGTAGTGTATGTCAACCGTGAGAAAGTGTCGCTTCGCAAAACAGGTGCCGAGACAGCTTCGTGCACAAGTGGTAGTAGATAACAGGAGTGAGTGATGGCTGTGGAGATGTGTACAGGCGTAGAGCAACTGACCGCACAGATGAAGTGAGGGGCTACCAACCGATTTCTCATACACAAACAGCAGTTGACCGGCATTGCCTGGTGAAACGTTGCCAACAGTAAAATTCTGAGGCGCTGGTGTTATTTTATGGTCGTGTTTTGCATGGAGGAGGCTTGCAGCCCTTGTTGTTTTGCGTGGCACTACCACAACACAGGCCTAAATTGATGTTTTAAGAACTTTTTGCTTCCCACTGTTGAAGAGCAATTCAGAGATGGCGATTGCATCTTTCAACACCATCGAGCACTTGTTCATAATACACGGTTGTGGCGGAGTGGTTACACGACAATAACATCCCTGTAATGTATTGGCATGCACAGAGTCCTGACTTGAATCCTATATAACACATTTGGGATGTTTTTGTTGTGGATTGGCAAGACAGTCAATCCACTAGGAGGAAGCCGAAAGGCACGCGTTTAAGCTCACGCAGGCTGGCGTGAGGTCTCGAACAGGACACGGAAATGAGAATAGCCAAAAACGTACGTAGCTGCTGGAATACTTAACTTTAATCCATAATTGGTGAACATCGCTCTTGACGGTACATGTTTTACAGCATCAATAGTGACTGGTAATGGCGCCCTGCTACGTCGTAGCAAATGACGTAGCTGAAGGCTATGCTAATTATCGTATCGCCGGAATTATTGTCTTGCAAACGTCCTCATCTGTTGACTCAGGGATCGAGACGTGGCTGCACGATCCGTTACAGCCGTGCGGATAAGATGCCTGTCATCTCGACTGCTAGTGATACGAGGCCGTCGGGATCCAGCACGGCGTTCCGTATTACCCTCCCGAACCCACAGATTCCATATTCTGCTAACAGTCGTTGGATCTCTAATGACGTTTACCGGGTATTCGTCATACCCACACCCTGCTATCGGATCGCCACATTTTGTACAGTGATTCGTCACTCTATACAACGTATTTCCTCTATGCAATCGTCCAATGTTTACGCTTCTTATAGCAAGCGAGGCGTCGTTTGGCATTTAACAGCGTGATGTGTGGTTTATAAGCAGCCGCTCGACTATGGAATCCAAGTTTTTCCACCTGCCGTCTAACTTTCATAGTACTTGCAGTTGATCCTGATGCAATTTGGAATTCCAGTGTGATGGTCTGGATAGATGTCTGCCTACTACATATTACGACCCTCTTCAACTGTCGGCGGTCTCTGTCAGCAGCGGGGTCGGCCTGTACGTTTTTGTGCTGTAAGTGTCCCGCCACGTTTCCACTTCACTATCAAATCGGAAACAGTGGTCCTGGGGAAGTTTATAAGTGTGGAAATCTCGCATACAGACGTATGATACAAATGACACCCTGTCACCTGACCACGTTCGAAGTCCGTCAGTTGCGTGGAGCGCCCCATTCTGCTCTCTCACGATGTGTAATGACTACTAAGGTCGCTGATATGGAGAACTGGCAGTAGGTGGCAGCACAACGACGAACCTGGGCGCACGAATGGCAAAACGTCATTTTTTCGGATGAAGATACATAGGGCCGAAAGTGTCAGGAAATGTCTAAAAAGAGGATGGTAAGAACTAAAATTGTGACGTCAGCAGATGTAGCCAAACAAAAGCGGTTCTCATGTTGAGCTTCTTTCCTTTTATTTCTTCTTTAATTTTTTTTGCAGACTTTATTTAGTAAGGAAAACGACGCAGTTCGGAAGATTATATCCATTTACTTGTGGCAAAACACTTCAGGTTTTTCTTGTACTGCACTTTGCACTTTGCATTTTGCACTTTACTTGTGGCACGACTCAGTAGGGTTTTGTTGTACTGTCCTTTGCAATAAACCAGCGGGGACCGCGAGACCAGTAAAACAAACGATCAGTCTTAAACTAATGTAAACACATAATTGCCCGACGTGGTGGAAAAAAAAAACATTGCCTGCCAGACTCAGGACTCGAAAACTTAGCCTCGCGCGTTAATGTTGCGCGAGTATGTCTGGAGCGCGCCGAGGTGAATACTTGAGTTGGGACGATCAGGTGTTATACACAAAATAAGACGAAGTAAATATTCCAGAATTCGAATCGAGAACAGCTGCCAACATGAGTAACGTAGAAATAAATACCCCGGAGTAGTGAAGCAACTTAAATCACTTAACAAAAGCAAGTCTTCTGGTCCAGACTGTATACCAATTAGGTTCCTTTTGGAGTATGCTGATGGATTAGATCCATACTTAACAATCATATACAACCATTCGCTCGACGAAAGGTCCGTAGCCAAAGACTGGAAAGTTGCACATGTCACACCAATATTCAAGAAAGGTAGTAGGAGTAATCCACTAAATTACAGGCCCATATCGTTACCGTCGATATGCAGCAGGATTTTAGAACATATAATGTGTCCGAAAGTAATGAATTACCTCGAAGAAAACGGTCTATTGACACACAGTCAACATGGGTTTAGAAAACATCGTTCCTGTGAAACAGAACTATCTCTTTATTCACATGAAGTGCTGTGTCCTATTGACAAGGGATTTCAGATCGATTCCGTATTTCTCGATTTCTGGAAGGCTTTTGACACTGTACCACACAAGCGGCTCGTTGTGAAATTGCGTGCTTATGGAATATCGTCTCAGTTATGTGACTGGATCTGTGATTTCCTGTCAGAGAGGTCACAGTTCGTAGTAATTGGCGGAAAGTCATCGAGTAAAACACAAGTGATTTCTGGCGTTCCCCAAGGTAGTGTTATAGGCCCTTTGCTGTTCCTTTTCTATATAAACGATTTAGGAGACAATCTGAGAAGCCGTCGTCGGTTGTTTGCAGATGACAGTGTCGTTTTTCGACTAATAAAGTCATCAGAAGATCAAAACAAACTGCAACGCGATTTAGAAGAAATATCGGAATGGTGCGAAAAGTGGCAGTTGACATTAAATAACGAAAAGTGTGAGGTCATCCACATGAGTGCTAAAAGGAACGCGTTAAACTTCGGTTACACGAGAAATCAGTCTAATCTAAAGGCCGTAAATTCAACTAAATACCTATGTATTGCATAACGAATAACTTAAATTGGAAGGATAACATAGAAAATGTTGTGGGGAAGGGTAACCAAAGACTGCGTTTTATTGGCAGGACACTTAGAAAATGTAACATACGTACTAAGGAGACTGCCTACACTGCGCTTGTCCGTCCTCTTTTAGAATAGTGCTGCGCGGTGTGGGATCGTTACCAGATAGGGCTGACTGAGTACATCGAAAAAGTTCAAAGAAAGACAGCACGTTTTGTATTATCGCGAAATTTGGGAGAGAATGTCACAGAAATGATACAGGATTTGGGCTGGACATCATTAAAAGAAAGGCACACAGGTTTGAAAATGGCTGACGTTTGCAGCAACCGTATACACAAATTTGAAAAATATGTAAAAGTCAGCCAACCGGTTGCATAGGTTTTCTATATACCTTGACCAGGTTTCGTCACCTCTAAGGATGACTTCATCAGAAGGTAAAGTAATTACATGAAGAACATATCGTCAAAGATGTACAGTGGTTTAAGAGCTGAGTTGCTCAAGTCATACATTAAAATATAAAAGAATGTTCTTCAAAAGGTCAAACATTAAAAAAGAAGTAACATCGGTGTTGTGTGAGGACCTTACCTTCTGATGAAGTTACCCTAAGAGGTGACGAAACCTGGTCAAGGTATATAGAAAACCTATGCAACCGGTTGGCTGATTTTCACATATTTTTCAATTAAAAGAAATGCGTTTTTCGTTGCGACGGGATCATCTCACGAAATTCCAATCACCAACTTTCTCCTCCGAATGCGAAAATATTTTGTTGACACTGACCTACATAGGGAGGAAAGATCGCCCCAATAAAATAAGGGAAATCAGAGCTCGTATAAAAAAATATAGGTGTTCATTCTTTCCGCGCGCTATACGAGATTGGAATAATAGAGAATTGTGAAGGTGGTTCGATGAACCCTCTGCCAGGCACTTAAATGTGACTTGCAGAGTATCCATGTAGATGTAGATGTAGATACATGAATAGATTCAACCGATGCAAGTACGGCGAGGTACAGCTGGTGACGTCACATGCTCAACATTTGTCATCCACTTTTGGGGTACTGCCCAGTATTTGCGGCCCCCATGTGTGTCGTATTAAATTAATTGACTCGGCGTCACTTACGTCGCTCCCGGGGGTTTTAAACGATAATTACAATCACCGTGTATATGAACAATAATAGTGGACCTAAGATTGAGCCTTGCCGGCATTTCTTTTCGATTCTGAATGATGTTTCAAATACTAAGTGCAGAAAATAAATGAATGGCAGTTTTCTTCAGGTAGCTCGTGGTCCTGCTGGCAATGTCGTTCACCGGACAGCCCCTGCGACACCCGCTGGCGGAGAAGTACTACGCAGCGGTGGACAACGTGTACGAGGACGGCTACGTCGTGACGGAGCGTGGAGGCATCACGCTGCCCAGGGACTACGTGCTGGACGGGCAGCGCATTCTCGACTTCCCCGTCCGCCACGACGACGTCTGGGTCGTCACCTTCCCAAAGTCGGGTGAGTCACAATGAAACTAACCCGACGGTTCTTCTGATTTTTTACGTCTCTATAAGACCAGATACCTCTCTAAATGGAAATGTCGTGTGGCTAGGGCCTCCCGTCGGGTAGACCGATCGCCTGGTGCAGGTCTTTCAATTTGACGCCACTTCGGTGACCTGCGTGTCGATGGGGATGAAATGATGATGATTAGGACACATTTTATTTTATTTTTTTTTCACTAGCTGCTTATATTTTATGACCCACCGTCTAATTTCTTATGGTGGGTCGTATATTGCCACTTAGCCGCTGTGACTGGGTCCGGGGTCCGCAGTGACTGAAAGTAACACCACACCGGCTCCCGTCCCCACTCACACCGTTGCCCGTGTCCCGCCACGTGGAGGCGGGCTCTGTTTAGATCCATTTGATATTTTTTTTTGTGCAGCATTAGAAAAACTTATAACTAATACAAAATCAAGTAAGATATTAATAAACAAAACGAAATTAAATATTTAGAAAGAAGGAAGGAAGAGAACTGAATAGAGAAGTTATAGGTATAATATTGCCCGTCACCTGGTTGTGGGCGGCGGCCCGGGTCTTGGAATGACCCTCAAGACGCTGGCCGTTGCTCACCATGCCTTTAACATCTACCATCCTAAAAACTACCTTAACTAGAAGAGATTAGGGTACGTTAAAGCTAGAAACTAAGACTAAGACCTCCATGTCCAGCCTGCTAAACTATTTACGATATACAATAGAGAGGTAACTGATTTTGTGCTTGTCTCAAAGTTGCTAATGAAAGGGTACTCGTGGTAAAACTAATAAGGTAATGACGCTAACGGTTTGTGTTGAGCCTACAAGGCTCCTAGCAGAGTACATCAGGCGCAAGCACCTCCCGGCCCCGCCGACAACACGACCTGAACGGTGGTTTTCCCCGATCTACCATAGGTATCCGTCGGGTTGGGCTCAAAAGAGTGGGACCACAATTAAGATCCTTCCATCCAGGACGTGCGCCGCCTCTTACCAGGGGGGGTAGGTCCCTTGAAGAGGTGCCCAACTTTAAGCTTCAGATGAGAAGTTCTTAGTATAGTGGAGGTTGACGTATAGGCTGTGTAGGTTGGTTGTACAAACAGTTCACACTGAGCCAATGAGACTTACAATGATACGTGGTGTGGCAGTTAGCACCTTCCGGCCCCGCCAGCAACACAGCCTGAGCGGTGGTTTTCCCCGATCTACCATAGGTATCCGTCGGGTTGGGCTCAAAAGAGAGGGACCACAATTAAGATCCTTCCATACAGACTGTGCGCTGCCTCTTAACGGAAGGCGTAGGTCCCTTGAAGAGGTACCTAGCTTTAAGCTCTTATTGGACACGGAGATGCTGTTAACTATTTATATATAAGGACAACACAACACCCAGTCCCTGAGCGGAGAAAATTTCCGACCCAGCCGGGAATCGAACCCGGGCCCTTAGGATTGACAGTCTATCACGCTGACCACTCAGCTACCGTGGCGGACAGATACCTCTCTGAAAGCTTATGTTTCACGGTTGATGTACGAAACAAGAATAATTGTAGCGAATTGCTGCCGTTTACTGAAAAAAGTAGGCAACGGCCTTGCCGCAGTGGATACACCGGTTCCTATGAAATCACCGTAGTTAAGCGCTGTTTGGCCGGCACTTGGATGGGTGACCATCCAGCCGCCATGCGCTGTTGCAATTTTTCGGGGTGCGCTCAGCCTCGTGATGCCAATTGAGGAGCTACTCGACCGAATAGTAGCGGCTCCGATTAAGAATACCATCACTACCACCGCGAGAGTGGTGTGCTGACCCCACGCCCCTCCTATCGGCATACTCCTCTGAGGATTACACGGCGGTCGGAGTGCTTTTCTCACTGAAAAAAAAAAAAAACTACCTTACCGAGTACTGGGACCAATTTCGGACTAGACTGAGATAAAGAATTTCTATTTTACACTTCCTGACAGATAAAGTTAAGTTCCCAGAAGGGGAGGAGGAAACGAAATGACACTTCACGGGTTGAGAGGGTATGTCATGATTACAACACGAGTCAAATTGACAAAGAAGCTGGCAGTGCGAGCCCACTTGTCAGTGTGGCGTCGCACCTCCTCTTGCCTGGATGCACGCACTGTTTCGCTGGGAAGGGCTTTATAAAGTCGACGCATCCTCTCCTGAGGCAAACTGAACCACTACTATTGCAACTGGTTCTTGATATTCTGCCTACAGGCACCATGACTATCTCGAAATTTAGCGAGAACTGCGAAGTGAGATGTTTTTAATAGCTTGAAAGACGTGCACTTCATTCACCATTCAGTGCTCGTATTTCATATTTCTAATCCCAGAATTCTGATACTCGGCAAAATAATAAATCAGGCAATATTAATAATTTCTATGGATTGCCTGATTTATTTGACGATTTTTAGTTTGTCTGACACTGATCTGTGAGGGGAGCTTGGCGCCAGGAGTTTTCTTTATTTGTGGGCGAGGGCAGCAGTCTTCCCAGCAGCCATGATGGCTCCCCGTTTCCCATCCTTTTTCCGATCGCCAGGGTAGCACGTGGTGGCGTTTGAAAGTCAGTAGTGGCCAAAGTTTCTCCTGCTCTCAGTTCCCCAATCTGCCTTACCAACCTTATTACAGCTATTTCTTCTCGATTTTAACGTCTCGAGGTCACCTCCCTGTGAAATTCCGGCCCTATGATTGGCCAGTTCAGGTGCGCGCCAGTTTTTCGCGGGCGGGCGCCAACCGCCCTCCGCGGATGGGTGGCGGACAAAGGGGCAGTAGCGCAGTTCTAGTGTGACCGTGCCTGAGGCCGGAGGTGCGCTTCCAGGTGATGAAGTTCGGTAAGCATGAGCGCCGACGTGCACTGTAGATTCGCGCCCTGCGGCCCAGAGGGAACCTTATAGGTCATTGTGAATAGTTCCGCGTCTTGCGGGTTTTATTCCTTTAGTACGGGAGGCTACCTAGCGATTCACGCACAGTAGCATCTTTCTTGGTCTTTGGCTGATTCATGGTGGTGGTTGTTGCACGCCTGCGCCCCCTTCCTTTACTAAATGGGATTCTGTTTGATAATACGGTGATCGTTACTAAAATTCCTTTACTCCTGCTATCGTGGCTGGTTATGAACGTACGTTGGGGCAGGCTGCTGAACTCGAATCTTTCTTCCCCACCCCGGTTTGGTTGTATTATTCTTCGATTCTCAAATGTTTAATAAATGAGTCCTTCAATCTTACTTTCTCTCTCTTTCATTACGTGAACTCACCCCGTGTAACAGAATAATGCAAAGCTATAACGTTTGCTATCAGGTCGTGCAGGTCTCGCGCCATTAACAACAGTATAAAGATTCAATATCGCGCGCCTGGCACGACCATTGCACGCATGGCACCGATAACAGTAGTAATCATGTCCAACTATTCCCCACTGATAAACTGGGAAGTGTTCACGGCTCAGTGTGAGTACGTGAGCACTAAATCCACTTAATGTGGTGGAAGTAGTGGCCTCTGTTTTACCTTGCTGGTTTGGACAAAAAATATCAAAAATAAGAGCCCCTACAGCAAGGAAGAGTAACACGTAAAATAAAAACGAGCCACCGCTTTTAAGCTTCCACAACGAACGTCTGTCTCGACATCTGTCAGAAATCCCTAAGACATTCTGAATGAAATAAGACCTTTAGCTGCTTACAGGCGTTGATAATATCATCGGGGACAGTTGAAAATTTTGTGCCCCGACTCGAATTCGAACCTGGAACCTCGCTTACATGGCGGACGCTCTATCTGACTGAGCCACCAAGGCTACAAATCATAGTGCGACTGCAGGGACTTATCTCTGGCACGGTCCCCTTGAGACCCACATTCCCAACTTACTGTCCACACGCTACATTCGTAGTGCCCCTGTCCACTATACTCATTACTCGCGGCAGTCAATCTACCGATTCCCGTAAGAGTTTGAGCAATGTGAGTGCATCCGCACTGAAGAAGATCATTGGCCGGTAAGCCTTAGCTGTATGAAGATGGTATCTGTTCTTTCGGACAGGTCCACAAGAACAGATACCATTGGTGATCTTGCAGCTGTCGAAGAATGGAATTACACTACACTACACACTACAAATGTAGTGTGTGGAAAGAAAATTGGAAATCTGGGTCTCACGGGGAGCGTGCCACAGATAAGTCCCTGCAGTCGCATTATCCTCTCCGTTCTCGGTGGCTCAGTCGGATAGAGCATCTGACATGTAAGCAGGAGGTAACGGGTTCGAGTCCCGTTCGGAGCACACATTTTTTTCAACTGTCCTTGTTGACATTTATCAACGCTTGTAAGCAGCTGATGGTCTGATTTCATTGTAATTTCATTCTTCGACAGCTGCAAGATCACCGATCACCATATACTAAGAGATTCTGGTCCTGTGTTAAGTTCGCCAGCACAAGACGCAATCAATACGTAACTGATGCTCAAATTATTATACGCACTGAAAGCCGGAGACAGGCTCAGCCGAAATTATTGCGAATAACCTAACGGTGTTCCGAAAGGATAGGCCAAACACGATGGCGTGTTTATGTAGTTAGAAGTAGTTTATCTCCTCGCGAAACTGATGTAGATAGCTCCTGTGAGTCAGTATGGGGAGAGGTCATTTTTGGCAACTGAAATAAAATAATAATAGGATCCTTTTACAGACCTCCCAATTCAGATGACACAGTTTCAGAAACGTTCAAAGAAAACTTGAATTTGATTTCAAACACGTACCCGACTCATACCATTACAGTTAGTGGTGACTTTAATTTGCATTCGATATTTTGGCGAAAGTACGTGTTAAATTCCTGAGGTACGCATAAAACATCATCCGAAATTGTGTTAAACGCATTCTCTGAGAATTATTTCGAACAGTTAATTCATGAGCCCACGCGAATAGTGAACGGTTGTGAAAACACACTTGACCTCTTAGCAACAAACAATCCTGAGTTTATAACGACCATCAAAACGGGTACACGGATTAATCGAGACAACGCTGTCGTAGCGAGACTGAATACTGTAACCCACAAATCCTCCAAAAATAAACTTAAAATATACCTATTCAAAAAACAGATAAAAATTCACTTGACGTCTTTCTGAGACATAACCTCGACTCCTTCCAAATTAATAATATAAGTGTGTACCAGATATAGCTTGAATTCAAAAAATAGTATCTGCAGCAGTTGAGAGATATATACCAAATAAATTAACAAACGACAGAGATGATCCACCTTGGTACAAAAAACGGGTCAGAATACCGTTGCAGAAACAACGAAACAAAAAAGCCAAATTTCAACAGACACAAAATCCCCAAGACAGGCGATCTTTTACAGAAGCTCGAAATTTAGCGCGGACTTCAATGCGAGATGCTTATAATAATTTCCACAATGAAAGTTTGTCTCGAAACCTGGCAGAAAATCTAAAGAGATTCGGGAAGTATATGAAGTATGTTAGCGGCAAGAAACAACAATGCTTTCTCTGCGCGATAGCAATGTAAATACTATCGAAGACAGTGCTGCCAAAGCAAAGTTACTAAACACAGCCTTCCGAAATGCCGTCACAAAAGAAGACGGAGTAAATATTCCAGATTTCGAATCGAGAACAGCTGCCAACATGAGTATCGTAGAAGTAAATATCCTCGGAGTAATGAAGCAACTTAAATCACTTAATAAAAGGAAGTCTTCTGGTCCAGACTGTATACCAATTAGGTTCCTTTCAAAGTATGCTAATGGATTAGCTCAATAAGGTCAAACCAAAATTCAAGAAAGGTAGTAGGAGTAATCCACTAATTACAGGCCCATATCATTAACGTTGATATGCAGCAGGGATTTGGAACATATATTGTATTCGAACAGTATGAATTACCTCGAATATGACGGTCTATTGACGCACAGTCAACATGGATTTAGAAAACATCTTTCTTGTGAAACACAACTAGCTCCTTATTCGCATGAAGAGTCGAGCGCTATTGACAAGGGATTTCAGATTGATTCCGTATTTCTGGATTTCTGGAAGGCTTTCGACACTGTACCACACAAGCGCCTTGTAGTGAAATTGCGTGCTAACGGAATATCGTCTCACTTTTGTGACTGGATTTGTGATTTCCTGTCAGAGAGGTCACAGTTCTTGGGAACTGACGGAAAGTCATTGAGTAAAACATAAGTGATTTCTGGCGTTCGTCAAAGTAGTATTATAGACCCTTTGCTGTTCGTTATCTATATAAACGATTTGGGAGACAATCTGAGCAGCCGTCTTAGGTTGCCTGCAGATGACGCTGTCGTTGATCGACTAATAAAGTCATCAGGAGATCAAAATAAATTCCAAAACGATTTAGAAAAGGTATCTGAATGGTGCGAAAATTTGCAGTTGACCCTAAATAACGAAAAGTGTGAGGTCATCCACATGAGTGCTAAATCTAATCCGTAAAACTTCTGTTACATGATAAATCAGTCAAATCTAAAGCCCGTGAATTGAGCTGAGATTTACAATTACGAACAACTTAAATTGGAAGGAACACATAGATGTTGTGGGGATGGCTAACCAAAGACTGCGTTTTATTGGCAGGACATTTAGAAAATGTAACAGATCTACTAAGGAGACTGCCTACACTACGCTTGTCCGTCCTCTTTGAGAATACTGCAGCGCGGTGTGGGATCATTACCAGATAGGATTGACGGAGTACATCGAAAAAGTTCAAAGAAGGGCAGCACGTTTTGTATTATCGCGAAATATGGGAGAGAGTGTCACTGAGACGCTCAGACAGGGCTTTTGTTGAAGTTTCGAGAACAGACCTTCACCGAGGAGTCAAGCAGTATATCTCGCGAAGAGACCATGAGGATAAAATCAGAGAGAGTAAGAGCCCACACAGAGGCATACCGACAATTTTTCTTTCCACGAACATTACGAGACTGGAATAGAAGGAAGAACTGATAGAGGTACTCAAGGTACCCTCCGACACACACCGTCAGATGCCTTGCGGAGTATGGATGTAGATGTAGATGTAGAAATGATACAGGATTTGGGCTGGATATAATTAAAACAAAGGCGTTTTTCGTAGCGACGGAATCTTCTCACGAAATTTCAATCACCAACTTCCTCCTCCGAAAGCGAAAATATTTTGTTGACACCGACCTACATAGGGAGAAACGATCACCACGATAAAATGAGAGTAATCAGAGCTCGTACGGAAAGATTTAGGTGTTCGTTCTTTCTGCGCACTATACGGGATTGGAATAATAGAGAATTGTGAAGGGGGTTCAATGAACACTCTGCCAGGCACTTAACTGTGAATTGCGGAGTAATTACGTAGAAGTAGATGGGACGGAGTTCACGTTTGAGCTGGTCCTACATACGAGGTGTGGCTAGAAAAAAACCGGACTAGTACTGGTGAAACAATAAAACGAATGCAATAAGGCTGAAAGTCGCGTGGCCTGTCACGTGACTCTCGCTCCGCCTACTGCTCGAGTTTCATCTGCCTCCTGCACTCAGTCTGCCCGTGGCGTCTGTTTTAAGTAGTTGACGTTTTGTCTGTGCGTCGGAAAATGTTGAGTGTACAGAAAGGACAGCGTGTTAACATCAAATTTTGTTTCAAACTAGGAAAATCTGCAAGTGAAACGTTTGTAATGTTACAACAAGTGTACGGCGATGATTGTCTATCGCGAACACAAGTGTTTGAGTGGTTTAAACGATTTAAAGATGGCCGCGAAGACACCAGTGATGACACTCGCACTGGCAGACCATTGTCAGCAAAAACTGATGCAAACATTGAAAAAATCGGTAAACTTGTTCGACAAGATCGCCGTTTAACAATCAGAGCAGTGTCTGAGTTAACAGGAGTTGACAAGGAAAGTGTTAGGCAGATTCTTCATGAAAGTTTCAACATGAACAAAGTGTGTTCAAAAATGGTTCCAAAGTGTCTCACAATTGAACAGAAGGAACGCCGAAGAATGATTTGTTCTGACATCCTGGAAAACTTTGAAAGTGATCCCACCTTCTTACAAAATGTTATTACTTGCGATGAATCGTGGTTTTTTACTTACGATCCCGAAACTAAACGCCAATCGATGCATTGGAAAACTCCTGGTTCTCCACGACAAAAAAAGCACGAATGTCAAAATCGAAATTCAAGGCAATGATGATTGTTTTTTTTTTTGACATCAAAGGGATTGTGCACATTGATTGGGTACCAGAGGGACAAACAGTGAATCAGCATTACTACATTAGCGTCCTGGCTACCCTACGTGAGCGAGTACGGAGAAAACGGAACGATTTGTGGAGAAAAAAGTCATGGATCCTTCACCAAGACAATGCCCCAGCTCACAGTGCGTTGTCAGTGAAGACGTTTTTGGCAAAACACAACATTCCCATCTTAGATCATCCACCCTACTCACCTGATTTGGCCCCCTATGACTTTTTTCTTTTCCCTAAAGTCAAGTCAGCTTTGAAAGGAACTAGATTTGAGACTGTTGAAGCAGTAAAAGAAAAAGCGACGGAAGTAATGTATGGACTTACCGAAAATGATCTGCAGCATTGCTATGAACAGTGGAAAATTCGTATGGAGCGGTGTAGAGACCGAGGAGGAGAGTACATTGAAGGAGATAACATGAAATTGTAAATAATTGTAAATAAATGTTTTTTCCAGCATCAGTCCGGTTTTCTTCTAGCCGCACCTCGTATGCTCTATCGTTGAGTGATCTGAGAATGCTGCTGGTTACGGGAGTACCACGATCTCACAATGACAGTTCATAGAGATATGCGCCCTGTCTGGGCGAGTGTTGTCCTGCGGAAAACTGGTACCACGATGTACTGCTCTACTGTCAGAGTTCCCCCAAACAATACTAGTAGGGGCGACAGACACCATCCCTATCTTACATCCTTTTTAATTTGAGCACTTCATTCTTGGTCTTTCAGTCTTATTGCACCCTCTTGGCTCTTGTACATATTGCATGTTACCCATCTTTACCTACAAAAAAAGCAGCACTCCGTCTTCAGGCCACAAGTGGCCCATCGGGACCATCCGACCGCCGTGTCATCCTCAGATGAGGATGCGGATAGGAGGGGCGTGTGGTCAGCACACCGATCTCCCGGTCGGTGTGATGGTTTTCCTTGACCGGAGCCGCTACTATTCGGTCGAGTAGCTCCTCAGTTGGCATCACGAGGCTGAGTGCACCCCGAAAAATGGCAACAGCGCATGACGGTCCGGGTGGTCACCCATCCAAGTGCCGGCCACGCCCGACAGCGCTTAACTTCGGTGATCTGACGGGAACCGGTGTATCCACTGCGGCAAGGCCGTTGCCATCTTTACCTACAGCTTACCCTATGTTTCTCAAGTTCGAACAAAATGTGTGTGTGAATTCCTAAGGGACCAAACTACTGAAGTCATCAGTCCCTAGACTTACACACTACTTAAACTAACTTTTGCTAAGGACAACACACATACTCTCGCCCGAGGGAGGACTCGAACCTCCTGCTGGAGGGGAGGTCGAACATCTTGCACCAGTTTGTCGAACGCTTTCTCCAGGTCGACAAATCCTATGAACGTGTCTCGATTTTTCTTGAGTCTTGCTTCCGGTATCAACCGCAACGTCAAAACTGCCATTCTGGTGCCATTACCTTTCCTAAAGCCAAACTAATTGTCATGTAACAGGTCTTTAATTTTCTTTTCTATTCTTCTGTATACCATTCTTGTCAGCAATGTGGATGCTTGAATTGTTAAGCTGACTGTGCGATAATTCTCGCAGTTGTCAGCTCTTACAGTCTTCGGAATTGTGTGGATGATGTTTTTCCGAAAGTCAGATCGTATGTCGCCAGTCTCATACATTCTACGCACCAACATGAATAGTCACTTTGTAGCCACTCCCCCCTATTAGAAATTCCCATAGAGTCGTATCCGTCCCTTCTACCTTATTTGATCTTAACTCTTGCAAAGTTCTCTTACGTTCTGATTCTCATACTGGATTTCCTACCTCTTCTCTTCCTGTATCACGTCGTCAGACAAGCCTCCCCACTCTGCGGCCTTCAGTGTACTCTTTCCATCTATCCCCTCTCTCCTCTACATTTAACAGTGTAAATACCATTAATCTCTTAATGTTGCCGATCTTGCTTTTAATTTTACGAAGATTGTTCGAAATCCGTCCTTCCACCCGAGCGAGTTAGCGCATTGGTTAGCACACTGGACTCCTACTCGGGAGGACGACGGTTCTATCCCGCGTCCAGCCATCCTGATTTAGGTTTTCCGTGATTTCCCTAAATCTCCTCAGGCAAATGCAGGGATGGTTCCTTTGAAAAGGGGACGGCCGACTTCCTTCCCCATCCTTCCCTAATGCGATGAGACCGATGACCTCGCTGTTTGGTCTCTTTCCCCAAAAAACATCGCAACCCGTTCTTCCGACAGTCATTTCTACACATTTTCCGTGCAGCGATTTTGCCTTAGCGTCCCTGCACTTACCATCTATATAGTTCCTAACTGACTTGCATTTCTGTATTCCTGAATTTTCCTGAAGATTTTTGTACTTCCTTCGTTCGTCGAGTAGCTGAAGTTCATATGTTATCCTGGCCATTGCCTTCCTTCTATCTACGGTTTTCTTTGCAGATTCTGTGTTTGCACTCTTTAGACATACATGTTTCAGTTCGACTGCAGTGTCTAGTGAGCTATTTCTTATCACAGTATCTATAGGCTCAGAGAACTTTAAGCATACCTCCCATTAGCTTAATGCTTCTATATTCCAGTTTTTTGCTGATTGATTTTTCCTGACGAATCTCTTAAAACTTCAACCTACTACTAAAATGTGATCGGGGTATGTATCTGCTCCGGGGTACACCTTACAATACAGGTTCTGATATAGGAATCAGACCTTTATATAACTGAAATCTTCCCGTATTTCCCGGCCTTTTCCAAGTATACCTCCTTCACTTGTGATTCTTGAACAGAGTATCTGCTGTTACTAACTGATATTTATTGATGAATTCAATTGGTCTTTCTTCTGTCTTGTTTCTACTACCAAGCCCATATTCTCCAGTGACCCTTTCTTCTACTCCCTCCCCTACAATCGCATTCCAGTCCCTTACGACTGTTAGATGATCGTCGCCCTTTACGCACTGGATTACCCGTTCAATATCCTCGTATACTTCCTCTGTCTCTTTGTCTTCTGCTTGCGACATCGGCATGTATACCTGAACTATTGTTGTAAGCATTGGTCTGCTATTGATACTGTTGATTACAATACATTCATTGAACTGTTCAAACTCACTCTCTACCCTACCTTCCTTTTCACAATGAATCGTACTTCTGTTATAATATTTTCTGCTGCTGTTTATACACTCCTGGAAATTGAAATAAGAACACCGTGAATTCATTGTCCCAGGAAGGGGAAACTTTATTGACACATTCCTGGGGTCAGATACATCACATGATCACACTGACAGAACCACAGGCACATAGACACAGGCAACAGAGCATTCGCAATGTCGGCACTAGTACAGTGTATATCCACCTTTCGCAGCAATGCAGGCTGCTATTCTCCCATGGAGACGATCGTAGAGATGCTGGATGTAGTCCTGTGGAACGGCTTGCCATGCCATTTCCACCTGGCGCCTCAGTTGGACCAGCGTTCGTGCTGGACGTGCAGACCGCGTGAGACGACGCTTCATCCAGTCCCAAACATGCTCAATGGGGGACAGATCCGGAGATCTTGCTGGCCAGGGTAGTTGACTTACACCCTCTAGAGCACGTTGGGTGGCACGGGATACATGCGGACGTGCATTGTCCTGTTGGAACAGCAAGTTCCCTTGCCGGTCTGGGAATGGTAGAACGATGGGTTCGATGACGGTTTGGATGTACCGTGCACTATTCAGTGTCCCCTCGACGATCACCAGTGGTGTACGGCCAGTGTAGGAGATCGCTCCCCACACCATGATGCCGGGTGTTGGCCCTGTGTGCCTCGGTCGTATGCAGTCCTGATTGTGGCGCTCACCTGCACGGCGCCAAACACGCATACGACCATCATTGGCACCAAGGCAGAAGCGACTCTCATCGCTGAAGACGACACGTCTCCATTCGTCCCTCCATTCACGCCTGTCGCGAAACCACTGGAGGCGGGCTGCACGATGTTGGGGCGTGAGCGGAAGACGGCCTAACGGTGTGCGGGACCGTAGCCCAGCTTCATGGAGACGGTTGCGAATGGTCCTCGCCGATACCCCAGGAGCAACAGTGTCCCTAATTTGCTGGGAAGTGGCGGTGCGGTCCCCTACGGCACTGCGTAGGATCCTACGGTCTTGGCGTGCATCCGTGCGTCGCTGCGGTCCGGTCCCAGGTCGACGGGCACGTGCACCTTCCGCCGACCACTGGCGACAACATCGATGTACTGTGGAGACCTCACGCCCCACGTGTTGAGCAATTCGGCGGTACGTCCACCCGGCCTCCCGCATGCCCACTATACGCCCTCGCTCAAAGTCCGTCAACTGCACATACGGTTCACGTCCACGCTGTCGCGGCATGCTACCAGTGTTAAAGACTGCGATGGAGCTCCGTATGCCACGGCAAACTGGCTGACACTGACGGCGGCGGTGCACAAATGCTGCGCAGCTAGCGCCATTCGACGGCCAACACCGCGGTTCCTGGTGTGTCCGCTGTGCCGTACGTGTGATCATTGCTTGTACAGCCCTCTCGCAGTGTCCGGAGCAAGTATGGTGGGTCTGACACACTGGTGTCAATGTGTTCTTTTTTCCATTTCCAGGAGTGTATTACCCTATACTCGTCTGACCAGAACTCCTTGCATTCTTTCCAGTTCACTTCACTGAGCCCTCACTGTACCTAGATTAAGCCTTAGCATTTCCTTTTTCAGATTTTTTAGACTCACTACTACATTCAAGCTTCTGACATTCCACGCCCCGTCTCGTAGAACACTATCCTTTTGTTGTTTATTCTGTCTTTTTCTCATCGTCATCTTCCCCTTGGCAGTCCCCTCCGAGAGGCCCGAATGCGGTACTTCGCCAGCACACCGGTCGGCACTAGGGAACATTGTATAGCAGTCGCTGAACTAGGGGCGCCTATGACAAGAGAAGACCAAGGCACGCCCCCAGGCTACGCTTCAATAACGCCCCCTGATCAGCGTGCATATAGGCCAACGCTGTGGACCGAGTTGTCTCAATATTAATCTCGATATTTCAGTAAGTCGAATCAGGACTCAAAAAATGGTTCAAATTGCTCTGAGCACTATGGGACTTAACTTCTAAGGTCATCAGTCCCTTAGAACTTAGAAATACCTAAACCTAACTAACCTAAGGAGATCACACACATCCATGCCCGAGGCAGGATTCGAACCTGCGACCGTAGCGGTCACGCGGTTCCAGACTGTAGCGCCTAGAACCGCTCGGCCGCCACGGCCGGCAATCGGGACTCAGTACGCATTGCACCCAAATACGTTGCGCTGTGCTCTAGTCTTCCACAGTGATAGTCGCAGCCTCGCACCTGTTAGAGTACATTAGTCAATGTATATAGTTGTGTATGGACAAGATTCAAGAATTATTACATGTTATTTGATTGCTGTTAACCACAGAACTTCAGACTGGACATCCTTGAAATAAAGTACTCAAATGGTTCCTGTAATAAAGTGTATTTTAACCACGTTTCTCCGCTACATTTGACAAGGCCGTTGGCTGATTGAGCGTGACTTCGTATGTCGGAAGTTATCGGAAGCTATTGCTGATGATTTGTATTCAAAATTTACGCATGTCGCGTGGTTCGAACCCGGGACTGAGAAAGTTTTCATTAATATCTAAAGACGCTGCCCCTAGACGAGTAGTCTCATCTGGGGAGGAGGGAGGGCATTACTTTTTCTACAATGACAGTCGCAGATGATAACAAATGGTTCAAATGGCTCTGAGCACTATGCGACTTAACTTCTGAGGTCATCAGTCGCCTAGAACTTAGAACTAATTAAACCTAACTAACCTAAGGACATCACACACATCCATGCCCGAGGCAGGATTCGAACCTGCGACCGTAGCGGTCGCTCGGCTCCAGACTGTAGCGCCTAGAACCGCTCGGCCACTCCGGCCGGCTGATGATAACAGGTTATGATGTCCTTGGTACAACGATACGGTGATCCTCACTTGTCGTGGTCAGACATAGTCGACTGGAGCCTTGAAAACCCTCACGTTCCCACACGATCCAACAACAGGCCACCGTCACCTCAGAATACCCCACAAATCTGGATATTGCACGATTAGACCAGACAGATAAATTGAGACGTAGAGTGAGGAGCCTTTAAAACTCTGACAGACGCTGATAACTCTGTCCCACACATGTATGCGCCACCCCCGTGTCCCTCAAAGTCATCACTCAAGATATAAAGCTTTTCACGCTCCTTATATGCTCCGCTAGGTCTGGTGACAACACTAAATACCAACAACAGTAATACAGCGAATCTTCAGTTTCTCCCGGTATATTTCTTGATGCAACAGTCCTCTGGTGTACTAGTGGTCTCCACAATGTCCATAGTGCACGTTGGACACAATGGACCAGTAGCACATAAACGGTGATGGGCACTAGTGGCCTTTCTAACAATCATAGACATTTATCGACCTAAAAATTTACCTAGCCGCCGGTGGTCTGCACATGTACTAAGTTACACTGACATTCGACCATGTCTTCTGGCTGCTTCATTTTTTTGTTTCGACAGGCAGCGTTAGGCTGTCTGAGGACCACTATAATCTTGAAAGCGGAATATCAATTCTTCCGATTTATTGTCGATTTATTGTCTTCTTTAGTTTAACCCAGTTGTTTTCCATCAGTTCGCTGTGTCTAGTAGGGCGTTCTCCTGCCCTTTTGCACCGGTTGTCCATTTACCACCTCTGAAAGTCCCAACCATAGCCGCAGCTGTTCTCAGCACGTATCTGTATTCTGCGTCTTCCTCTTCTATACCTAATTCTTCTACATCTGCTTTTGCGTTCGCGTATCGCGGTACTCGTGATTTCTTCTTACATGGGAAACTCCCCATCGCACCCCCTGCAGATTTAGTCGTAAAATGGCCCACTGGATAGCCTGTCAAAATCTGAACACAGATCAGCCATGAGAAAAGGAAGAAGCTGGACTGAACTGCGAAAAAAAGAAGCAAAATCGAAACAGTGAACGGTACAAGTTCAAGATGAGCAACACCGAATGTATTACAAACATCACGGCGCCGTGGTTGTGGGGTCACGGTGTTGGACCGCAAAGCGGGGGATACGTGTTCAGATCTCTGTCGTGCACCATTTTCTTCTTTTCCAAAAAATTATGGACTTTCCGTCCGGTATTTGAAGTGTCTCTTCTACGTCTGTATACATCGGTTATAGAATATGAGTCATGTAGTAAGAATGTATTACCGTCGGAAGTAAATGTGATGAGTAATGAGAACAGGCTAGATGCCGCATAGACCTCTCAAAGTGGGAGGGAATTATAACCACCCACTAAGTTCAGTGCGAGTTTATATATGCTTGAAAATCAATATGAATGAACCTAAGCAGCTGAAGAATTATTACGAAATGGCATTCACGATTTTCTGTTTACAATTTAATCATGGCAGCCATGTCGAAGAATACCTAAACTCCTGCAAATGTACGCCTGTTTCACTTTAAAAGTCTCATTTTTTCAATCCAAATAAAATAACGCACAACAGCGATGTTAATAATTAAAAATCGGTACGATACTTCTTCGATGACACACACATTCGTTTCATTAATTTGCACTGTTTTTTTTTTTAATCGTAACATAAAAGTGTACCTAAACTCCTGCAAATGTACGCCTGTTTCACTTTAAAAGTCTCAGTTTTTCAATCCAAATAAAATAACGCACAACAGCGATGTTAATAATTAAATATCGGTACGATACTTCTTCGATGACACACACATTCGTTTCATTAATTTGCACTGTTTTCTTTTTTTAATCGTAACATGAAAGTGTTTGAAACAAAGAGGTCTTTGGCACCAGCTACTTGTTAGAAACCTCATAAATTGAGGCAATGAACAAAGCACTATTGCCTTGTAACCGGTCCTTAGAGAGTGTTTATAGAGAAACGAGTATTAGATTCTGTAATACGAAATGACCTAAGAGCCAAAAAACGGTAGCAGTATTTCGAAGTAATAGATAGTTAAAATTTTACAAAGAGTGTATATTCGAAATAGAGTAACGCAAAGTAGTACAAAGGGAATCCAAGGAAGACATAACAGAGTTGCGTTTTGCTTTGAATGTAATATATAAACCACTGTGCAGCATTGTAAGGTCTCTTGAGTTTTTGTTTTCAGGGTTGGGGAGTGTGTTCGCAGTTCTTCCGTGGTAGTCGGAATTTTGGGATTAGAAGCCTAATTAAATTACATTCTTAGAACTGAATTAGACATTGGAATGATGGAGAATAGATTATTATGGGATAAATTCAGAGACAGAGTGGATTGCGTGTACGAACATTGATATTCAAGTGAATGGTGATTGTGCGTTTTACACGAAACGCTACGATCGTATACTTACGATTGTGAAGAGATTTATTGACAATACGGAAAGTTTTATGTTGAAATAGGATTTTATTCGGTGTACGCGAATTATTAAAGATTATTGGGACCGAAAATAGTTTGACCTTATCACACTCGTATCTTTGCCGCTCGTTGTCAAGGTGATTCCGCTAATAAACGGGAAGTGAAAAATAGTGCCCGTTAAAAGATTAAACTTGTGCTGAACAGACATTGAAAGGATTCGAACCCATAATAAATATCGTGTCGTGAGAATTGAGAAGCTTAGACATTGTCAGGCCGAGAGACATATTTATAATTTATCGGACATTAGTGGCAAAGGCCCCCCCATGAACCATGGACCTTGCCGTTGGTGGGGAGGCTTGCGTGCCTCAGCGATACAGATAGCCGTACCGTAGGTACAACCACAACGGAGGGGTATCTGTTGAGAGGCCAGACAAACGTGTGGTTCCTGAAGAGGGGCAGCAGCCTTTTCAGTAGTTGCAAGGGCAACAGTCTGGATGATTGACTGATCTGGCCTTGTAACAATAACCAAAACGGCCTTGCTGTGCTGGTACTGCGAACGGCTGAAAGCAAGGGGAAACTACGGCCGTAATTTTTCCCGAGGGCATGCAGCTTTACTGTATGATTAAATGATGATGGCGTCCTCTTGGGTAAAATATTCCGGAGGTAAAATAGTCCCCCATTCGGATCTCCGGGCGGGGACTACTCAAGAGGATGTCGTTATCAGGAGAAAGAAAACTGGCGTTCTACGGATCGGAGCGTGGAATGTCAGGTCCCTTAATCGGGCAGGTAGGTTAGAAAATTTGAAAAGGGAAATGGATAGGTTAAAGTTAGATGTAGTGGGAATTAGTGAAGTCCTGTGGCAGGAGGAAAAAGACTTCTGGTCAGGTGAATACAGGGTTATAAATAAAAAATCAAATAGGGGTAATGCAGGAGTAGGTTTAATAATGAATAGGAAAATAGGAACGCGGGTAAGCTACTACAAACAGCTTAGTGAACGCATTATTGTGGCCAAGATAGATACGAAGCCCACACCTACTACAGTAGTACAAGTTTATATGCCAACTAGCTCTGCAGATGACGAAGAAATTGAAGAAATGTATGATGAAATAAAAGAAATTATTCAGATAGTGAAGGGAGACGAAAATTTAATAGTCATGGGTGACTGGAATTCGAGTGTAGGGAAAGGGAGAGAAGGAAACATAGTAGGTGAATATGGATTGGGGCTAAGAAATGAAAGAGGAAGCCGCCTGGTAGAATTTTGCACAGAGCACAACTTAATCATAGCTAATACTTGGTTTAAGAATCATGATAGAAGGTTGTATACATGGAAGAACCCTGGAGATACTAAAAGGTATCAGATAGATTATACACTCCTGGAAATTGAAATAAGAACACCGTGAATTCATTGTCCCAGGAAGGGGAAACTTTATTGACACATTCCTGGGGTCAGATACATCACATGATCACACTGACAGAACCACAGGCACATAGACACAGGCAACAGAGCATGCACAATGTCGGCACTAGTACAGTGTATATCCACCTTTCGCAGCAATGCAGGCTGCTATTCTCCCATGGAGACGATCGTAGAGATGCTGGATGTAGTCCTGTGGAACGGCTTGCCATGCCATTTCCACCTGGCGCCTCAGTTGGACCAGCGTTCGTGCTGGACGTGCAGACCGCGTGAGACGACGCTTCATCCAGTCCCAAACATGCTCAATGGGGGACAGATCCGGAGATCTTGCTGGCCAGGGTAGTTGACTTACCCCTTCTAGAGCACGTTGGGTGGCACGGGATACATGCGGACGTGCATTGTCCTGTTGGAACAGCAAGTTCCCTTGCCGGTCTAGGAATGGTAGAACGATGGGTTCGATGACGGTTTGGATGTACCGTGCACTATTCAGTGTCCCCTCGACGATCACCAGTGGTGTACGGCCAGTGTAGGAGATCGCTCCCCACACCATGATGCCGGGTGTTGGCCCTGTGTGCCTCGGTCGTATGCAGTCCTGATTGTGGCGCTCACCTGCACGGCGCCAAACACGCATACGACCATCATTGGCACCAAGGCAGAAGCGACTCTCATCGCTGAAGACGACACGTCTCCATTCGTCCCTCCATTCACGCCTGTCGCGACACCACTGGAGGCGGGCTGCACGATGTTGGGGCGTGAGCGGAAGACGGCCTAACGGTGTGCGGGACCGTAGCCCAGCTTCATGGAGACGGTTGCGAATGGTCCTCGCCGATACCCCAGGAGCAACAGTGTCCCTAATTTGCTGGGAAGTGGCGGTGCGGTCCCCTACGGCACTGCGTAGGATCCTACGGTCTTGGCGTGCATCCGTGCGTCGCTGCGGTCCGGTCCCAGGTCGACGGGCACGTGCACCTTCCGCCGACCACTGGCGACAACATCGATGTACTGTGGAGACCTCACGCCCCACGTGTTGAGCAATTCGGCGGTACGTCCACCCGGCCTCCCGCATGCCCACTATACGCCCTCGCTCAAAGTCCGTCAGCTGCACATACGGTTCACGTCCACGCTGTCGCGGCATGCTACCAGTGTTAAAGACTGCGGTGGAGCTCCGTATGCCACGGCAAACTGGCTGACACTGACGGCGGCGGTGCACAAATGCTGCGCAGCTAGCGCCATTCGACGGCCAACACCGCGGTTCCTGGTGTGTCCGCTGTGCCGTGCGTGTGATCATTGCTTGTACAGCCCTCTCGCAGTGTCCGGAGCAAGTATGGTGGGTCTGACACACCGGTGTCAATGTGTTCTTTTTTCCATTTCCAGGAGTGTATAATGGTAAGACAATTTAGGAACCAGGTTTTAAATTGCAAGACATTTCCAGGGGCAGATGTGGACTCTGACCACAATCTATTGGTTATGACCTGTAGATTAAAACTGAAGAAACTGCAAAAAGGTGGGAATTTAAGGAGATGGGACCTGGATAAACTGAAAGAACCAGAGGTTGTACAGAGTTTCAGGGAGAGCATAAGGGAACAATTGACGGGAATGGGGGAAAGAAATACAGTAGAAGAAGAATGGGTAGCTTTGAGGGATGAAGTAGTGAAGGCAGCAGAGGATCAAGTAGGTAAAAAGACGAGGGCTAGTAGAAATCCTTGGGTAACAGAAGAAATATTGAATTTAATTGATGAAAGGAGAAAATATAAAAATGCAGTAAATCAAGCAGGCAAAAAGGAATACAAACGTCTCAAAAATGAGATCGACAGGAAGTGCAAAATGGCTAAGCAGGGATGGCTAGAGGACAAATGTAAGGATGTAGAGGCTTATCTCACTAGGGGTAAGATAGATACTGCCTACAGGAAAATTAAAGAGACCTTTGGAGATAAGAGAACCACTTGTATGAACATCAAGAGCTCAGATGGAAACCCAGTTCTAAGCAAAGAAGGGAAAGCAGAAAGGTGGAAGGAGTATATAGAGGGTCTATACAAGGGCGATGTACTTGAGGACAATATTATGGAAATGGAAGAGGATGTAGATGAAGATGAAACGGGAGATACGATACTGCGTGAAGAATTTGACAGAGCACTGAAAGACCTGAGTCGAAACAAGGCCCCCGGAGTAGACAACATTCCATTGGAACTACTGACGGCTTTGGGAGAGCCAGCCCTGACGAAACTCTACCATCTGGTAAGCAAGATGTATGAGACAGGCGAAATACCCTCAGACTTCAAGAAGAATATAATAATTCCAATTCCAAAGAAAGCAGGTGTTGACAGATGTGAGAATTACCGGACAATCAGTTTAATAAGCCACAGCTGCAAAATACTAACACGAATTCTTTACAGACGAATGGAAAAACTAGTAGAAGCCGACCTCGGGGAAGATCAGTTTGGATTCCGTAGAAATACTGGAACACGTGAGGCAATACTGACCTTACGACTTATCTTAGAAGAAAGATTAAGGAAAGGCAAACCTACGTTTCTAGCATTTGTAGACTTAGAGAAAGCTTTTGACAATGTTGACTGGAATACTCTCTTTCAAATTCTAAAGGTGGCAGGGGTAAAATACAGGGAGCGAAAGGCTATTTACAATTTGTACAGAAACCAGATGGCAGTTATAAGAGTCGAGGGGCATGAAAGGGAAGCAGTGGTTGGGAAGGGAGTAAGACAGGGTTGTAGCCTCTCCCCGATGTTATTGAATCTGTATATTGAGCAAGCAGTAAAGGAAACAAAAGAAAAATTCGGAGTAGGTATTAAAATCCATGGAGAAGAAATAAAAACTTTGAGGTTCGCCGATGACATTGTAATTCTGTCAGAGACAGCAAAGGACTTGGAAGAGCAGTTGAACGGAATGGACAGTGTCTTGAAAGGAGGGTATAAGATGAACATCAACAAAAGCAAAACGAGGATAATGGAATGTAGTCGAATTAAGTCGGGTGATGTTGAAGGTATTAGATTAGGAAACGAGACACTTAAAGTAGTAAAGGAGTTTTGCTATTTGGGGAGCAAAATAACTGATGATGGTCGAAGTAGAGAGGATATAAAATGTAGACTGGCAATGGCAAGGAAAGCATTTCTGAATAAGAGAAATTTGTTAACATCGAGTATAGATTTAAGTGTCAGGAAGTCTTTTCTGAAAGTATTTGTATGGAGTGTAGCCATGTATGGAAGTGAAACATGGACGATAAATAGTTTGGACAAGAAGAGAATAGAAGCTTTCGAAATGTGGTGCTACAGAAGAATGCTGAAGATTAGATGGGTAGATCACATAACTAATGAGGAGGTACTGAATAGGATTGGGGAGAAGAGGAGTTTGTGGCACAACTTGGAAGAAGGGATCGGTTGGTAGGACATGTTCTGAGGCAACAAGAGATCACCAATTTAGTATTGGAGGGCAGCGTGGAAGGTAAAAATCGTAGGGGGAGACCAAGAGATGCATACACTAAGCAGATTCAGAAGGATGTAGGTTGCAGTAGGTACTGGGAGATGAAGAAGCTTGCACAGGATAGAGTAGCATGGAGAGCTGCATCAAACCAGTCTCAGGACTGAAGACCACAACAACAACAGTGGCAAAGGACTGTTTCATCGGAAAGCATATCTTTGGTGATAGATACACGAAGGAACGTAGTACTGACTGACTTATCATATCGAAACAATACACACTAGGATCAACTCTCCTTTCATTGATCCCCCGGTGCCATCTCTCATTAATTTAAGAGGTTAATTGTGTCAATAAAACAGAAATATATGAGGCATTCCCAGTGTTTACTAAATTCCTTAGTCAGCTAGTACATAGACAATAATATCTGTGAACATTCAAGGGTTATTGAAGGAAACTGATAAACCTTTTTACAAACAGATTTAATAGGATTGAAAGAATGCATACAGACTGCTGAAGCAAATAAATCGAATTACTCAGGGAATCAGATTAATAAAAATAGACTGGAACTCAATTGATATCTTATTCCAGAGTAATAAAAAAAACAAATCTGTCTTTGGATCCGTCGTGGCTGAAAGCGTATGAAATATCTCTGGAAAAACGCGATCAATTTTCAACAGCTTTCCATACAACTAGATTCACAACGTGATTCAGAAATGTTTTATGCCCGACCCACACGGCAGGTAATGGTTCTTAACTAGCCGGGACAATTTTTACCCAAAATTTTGAGATCAGCTCCGCTGCTTGGGGGGGGGGGGGGGGGGAGGGGGGGGGAAGGGAGGGAGGGGGGGCGCGAAGCGATATCTGTGCAGTCGCGACGACAGTGGGTGTGCGGGCATAGCCTTTCAGTTCACCGAAATCATGAACACTAAATTCTTACTCAGCCTGCTGTACAGTACCTCGGACTTTGGCATTAGGCGACCACAGTACAGCGGAGAGAGTGGCAAGCAGCCGAACTGAGGGAAGTTTAAAAACTGTACATTCAGAGGTTCGTAACTGCGTAGTTCCAGAACTATGTCCCGAATTTCCGCGCGGGATAGATTGCTGTGGCTGATATCTTGCTTGTGTGTTTTTTTCATGGCGTCGCATTGGTGATGTTTCCTTGTGGGTGATTAACCAGCTTACCTCGCTCGCCTAGGTCTCTGGACATCTCGTCAGTTTCTGCTCCTCTGTAACTGCAGGTACGACGTGGACTCAGGAGATGGTGTGGCTGCTCATGAATGACCTCGACTTCAAATCGGCCAAGGAGAAGTGCATCAGTGATAGATTTCCTTACCTTGAGTGAGTATGTCAGCACGTGCGAGCAGCACCAGGAAGTCTAGTGTACCGTCCGTAGCATTAGGTTCCAGTGCCGCGTACCTTATGTCGTCCACTTGTTCAGGCACACCGCGCTGTTACCAAAGGGCTGCAGGGACGGCGCAGTCAACACCATAGACAAGGCCCAGCACCAGCCTCCACCCAGACTCATCAAGAGCCACCTGCCGCCCGTTCTGCTGCCCAAGCAACTGTGGACCGTCAAGCCCAAGGTAGGCACACACCTGTCTACATCTACATCTACATTTAAACTCCGCAAGCCACCCAACGGTGTGTGGCGGAGGGCACTTTACGTGCCACTGTCATTACCTCCCTTTCCTGTTCCAGTTGCGTATGGTTAGCGGGAAGAACAACTGCCAGAAAGCCTCCGTGCACGATAGAATCTCTCTAATTTTACATTCGTGATCCTTTCGGAAGTAGGGGGAAGCAATATATTCGATACCTCATCCAGAAATGCACCCTGTCGAAAGCTGGACAGCAAGCTACACCGCGATGCAGAGCGCCTCTCTTGCAGAGTCTGCCACTTGAGTTTGCTAAACATCTCCGTAACGCTATCACGCTTACCAAATAACCCTGTCACGAAACGCGCCGCTCTTCTTTGGATCTTTTCTATCTCCTCTGTCAATCCGACCTGTACGGATCCCACACTGATGAACAATACTCAAGTATAGGTCGAACGAGTGTTTTGTAAGCCACCTCCTTTGTTGATGGACTACATTTTCTAAGGACTCTCCCAATGAAACTCAACCTGGCACCCGCCTTACCAACAATTAATTTTATATGATCATTCCACTTCAAATCGTTCCGCACGCATACTCCCAGATATTTTACAGAAGTAACTGCTACCATTGTTTGTTCCGCTATCATATAATCATACAATAAAGGATCCTTCTTTCTATGTATTCGCAATACATTACATTTGTCTATGTTAAGGGTCAGTTGCCACTCCCTGCACCAAGTGCCTATCCGCTGCAGATCTTCCTGCATTTCGCTGCAATTTTCTAATGCTGCCACTTCTCTGTATACTACAGCATCATCCGCGAAAAGCCGCATGGAACTTCCGACACTATTTACTAGGTCATTTATGCATATTGTGAAAAGCAGTGGTTCCATAACACTTCCCTGTGGCACGCCAGAGGTTACTTTAACGTCTGTAGACGTCTCTCCATTGAGAACAACATACTGTGTTCTGTTTGCTAATAACTCTTCAATCCAGCCACACAGCTGGTCTGATATTCCGTAGGCTCTTACTTTGTTTATCAGGCGACAGTGCGGAACTGTATCGAACGCCTTCCTGCAGTCAAGGAAAATAGCATCTATCTGGGTACAACAGATCGATGTCAGAGATATTGGTATATAATTTTGCGCATCTGCTCGACGAAAAGTTGGAGAAGCATTTGAGAGTGGAGCAGGACAAAGGCAACACTATAGTGGCACACGCCCTAAAGTGGTTAGCAGAGACAGAATGTAATTGGTGGTGAGTGGTTGAAGTGTTGACCGTACTGGAGAATTACTGACTATGAGGGTCAGTCAAAAAGTAATGCTTTGTACTTTTATTGTGAAGAATTTCCAATGCAACTACACAGGTAGAGAACCACAATATTGGCCTTTAATTTATGACTTTTCAGTATAACCTCTGTCCATTTCCACAGCTTTGGTCCATCTTTTAACAACGATTTATTAACACGTAGTTACTACGGATATTGAAAATATCGTTCTTGTGAAACACAATTAGTTCTTTATACTCATGAAGTAATGAGTGCTATCGACAGGGGATGTCAAATTGATTCCGTATTTGTAGACTTCCAGAAGGCTTTCGATACCATTCCTCACAGGCGTCTTCTACCCGCGTTGCGTGCCTATGGAATATCACCTCAGATGTGCGATTGGATTCGTGATTTCGTCTCAGAAAGGTCACAGTTCGTAGTAATAGACGGGAAGTCATCGAGGAAAATAGAAGGAATATCCGGCGTTCCCCAAGGAAGTGTTATAGGCCCTCTATTGCTCCTGAAATATTAACGACATAGGAGACAATCTGAGTAGCCGTCTTAGATTGTTTGCAAATGATGCTGTCACTCACCCTCCTGCAAAGTCATCAGATAACGAAAACGAATTGCAAAATGATTTATATAAGACATCTGCATGGAGCGAAAAGTGGCAATTGACCCTGAATAAAGAAAAGTGTAAAGTTATTCACCTGAGTACGAAAAGAAATCAACCAAATTTCGATTACACGATAAGTCACACAAATTAGGCTGTAAATTCAACTAGATACTTAGGGATTATAATTACAAATAACCTAAATTGGAACGATCGCATAGATAATGTTGGAGGTAGAGCAAACCAAACACTGTGATTCACTGGTAGAATCACAATCCGAAATTCGAGAAATTGGAGCTAATAGACGGGCTTGCTGACAATAGTTCTTCGCATGCTCCATTCGTGAGTGGAACAGAGAAAGGGGGAATACTTTATGGTACCAGAACTACCATTCGCCACACACCGTCAGGTGGTTTGGGAAGTACTGATGTAGATGTTGTGGGATCAACGATTGTTTAGACATTATTAGACTCGTAGTTAGTAGCGGTTCAAAACTCGCAGTATTTTTCACACAAGAAACTTCGACCGACTAGCGAATAAACGTTTTCTACTCGAAAAGAATCCTATAGTGGTGCACTGATTTTTTGTTGCTGTTATATCTGATGTCTGTCCAGGCCCAAACGGTACTTTCACGAGTGTTCACTGAGCTCGGTGGCATTGTGCTCGGGCAGACACTGGACCCGCACTCCGAAGGACAGCAGTTCAAATCCCCGTGGGCCCATCCACGTTAAGTATTCCGTGATTTTCCCTAAATCGCTCCAGGCAAATGCCGGGATTGTTCCTTTCAATTTCTTTCATGCTCCTTCCGTAATCCGAGCTTGTGCCCCGTATAAGTTCCTCGTTGTCGCTGGGATGTTAAATACTGCTTCCCTCGTTCCGTCCCATCCTTCGAGCAAGTGTTCCGTAGGCCGCACCTGCCCACTGATAGCTTGCAGAGCCCACACTGCCACCATCTTCCACCATCCATCTTCCTGATACTGACACCCCCCTCCCTCCCCCCAGTCACAAGCCCTACGCCTGGTTTTCTGGAGAAGTCGAAACCGTCAATGTCATAAGTGAGAAAATTATTACTGACAGCTAGAACCCTTAAAACCGAGTAAAAATGTCAACATTAATTTATCCCTTTTACTGGTCATTGAGTTTGTGGCTATGGATTATTTTACTTTGGCAAATACACCAACCTACATAGGTAGGAATGATCATCAAAATAAAATAAGAGAAATCAGAGCTCGAACAGAAAGGTTTAGGTGTTGGCTTTTCCCGCGTGCTGTTCGGGAGTGGAATGGTAGAGAGATAGTATCATTGTGGTTCTATGAACCCTCTGCGAAGCACTTAAATGTGAATTGCAGAGAAATCATTTAGATGTAGATGTAGATGTGGTGTATTTTCATTTATACCACCACACGTTTCGGGCTTTTCGCTCATCTGCAACGTGCGTAATACACCCAAAGAAGGAATTATCCGAATGGGACGGAAGTCGGTAGTATGATATACATGTACAGACAACAAAACGATTACAATATCAAAAAATTTGGGTTATTTATTCGGAGAAAGAGCTTCACACATTCAGCAAGTAAATAACGCCTTAGACAATTTCTGGCTCTTACGCAAAAAGTTATTGGAAAGTTATTACTTAACATCTGCTTTGTTTAACCTTTAAATCTAAATGGAGTGGGAGGGCTGACCCAATAAAGTGAACATTTCAATTCCAATGTGTTTATTAACTACCAAAAACAATCTCACATAAAAATTGACAGACGCCACTCAGGCAAGATTATTTACGAAACACTCATTACATAAAATCATAAGCAAGTTAATAAATCATTCGCCACTGCTCGGCTGGTCTCGGTGGAGGTTCGAGTCCTCCTTCGGACATGGGTGTGTGTGTGTTTGTCCTTAAGATAATTTAGGTTAAGTAGTGTGTAAGCTTAGGGACTGATGACCTTGGCAATTAAGTCCCATAAGATTTCTCACACATTTGAACAAATCATTGGCCATGATCTCCCATAAACATTGAGAAAAGCCACTATGGCAGAATTTAACCATGTCTTTATCAAAACAACTCTAGTTAAGAGACGTTATTTAAGACCCTTTCAATTCCAATACTTTAACATTACATGTGAAATAACTGGGGCACAGCCTCAATTTTAACAGGAATACTTCGAACATATTTATTGAAACGTAGCTTGGGCTATCTTGCAAGTTATTACACTAAAGAACCTTGCAGAGCGAACCACGAAATTATCCAAATGCCCATTGGCTTGTAAGATGGCAAGAAAGTTACAACTTTGTACAACCATAAATGTGTAACAACAGAAGTAAGGCCCAAGCTTGTAAGGCCGAAGTTTAACCACGAACGGTGGAGCCGATTGAGGGAAGTAATATTTAACTTCGAACCAAGACGTGGTTCCGTTTGCAACCCCACATCGAGTAGGCCACCGAAATGTGAACCCAGCAAACGCTACCGAGAGCTCAGGCGAAGTCCACCGCCCGTAAGCCAAACTTGTAAAACTTGTCATTTAAAGGGAAGCTCTGCGCTTCGGTTGCCCGCTGCCTCAGCTCACTGAAACACAGACCACACCCGACAACAGAAGACCAAAAAAAATTTTCGTCACTTTAACATTAAAGTATGACCAGTAAATTAACACTATAAAATCAAGGGTAAACGACAACTAATTTCGCTCGCAAGTGCTTTCTTTAAGTGAAACAGTACCTGATAAACAACGCTAAGAGTGGGACATGAACTGGCTCACGAGAACGGACACTCACTAGAACTTAACAACACTCATATTGGCCACCTTAAGTGGCCCTGCACCGCTCAACAAGGTAACATTTAGAAATAAAGATTCAGACCGCCCGCAGAGGACATATTGACATAGATTAACCGGTATCGTAAGCAAATTAAACACTTGCTAATAATTGCTAATGAACTAACATTCTGCAAATACATCAATATTATGCGGAAGCACAGCACACGCTTAGTAAGAGGCATCAAATGAAATCGAACACACATAACATCACGCGACTGGCAAAGTTTTACTACACAAAGGGCGATCATAATTACAGTTAACTAAGCGCTCATAGTAATTAGAGCACAACACTGGGTGTCTTGATGAAGGGGCGATTTTGCGAAGATGTCAGACCTGAGTCGTAGTTGTGTCCGGCTCTTCGAAAAGCGCGCCAGGTGGAGTGCCTTCGCTTCGCGTCTACTGTTTGCGGTGGTGCTTTCGGTTTGGCGCGCTGTTTGGATCGCTACCGCCCTCTGGCGGGAGGTGGAGCAAGTGTAGGGTCGCGTGACGATCGAGGGGTACGTACTGGGCGGTGACCGAGAGAGGTTTTGGCGCGAGCGGGGCCCTGCTTTTGAAGGTCGTCAACTGCTTTGGCCGACCTCTTGGCTGTCAGGGGCTGCCTTACCCGCATGTACGTGGCTTATGGAGCTCAGAAGCCGTGGTGCAGGAGGTCAGCGCGTGGGACCGTATGTCTTCTTATCGGCCGTTGAAACCACTGGCAGCGGTTGGCTCTGACGAGCATAAGGAAGTGCAACGCGTTCCCGGCGCTGTGGTGGAGTGTGAGAAGTTTACTATTTTTATGGTTCAAATGGCTCTGAGCACTATGGGATTTAACTTCTAAGGTCATCAGTCCCCTACAACTTAGAACTACTTAAACCTAACTAACCTAAGGAGACATCACACACATCCGTGCCCGAGGCAGGATTCGAACCTGCGACCGTTGCAGTCGCGCGGTTCCAGACTGTATCGCCTAGAACCGCTCTGCCACCTCGGCCAGCACTGTTTTTATGTAACAGAGTTACTTATATATTAAAAAGGGGTTCTTCAAGTTCTAGTGAAGTGTATGAGTTTCTTCACCAGTGGCTTTGATGGCGTCTTCCCACCACAGTTATCGTTTGCCTTTCAGCGGGAATGTGGTAATTGCTTCTCGGCCGGGCCATTTCATTCACATCTTGATTCGGTGATTTAGGGTCGGTGTCGGGTGTCTCTGTGGTTCAGAGTCTTTACAGGCGCCGCCCTTGCTACATCTTCTGGTTGTTGGTAACTTGGGGAGGTGGTGGCTGGTAACGCAAGTTTTGGGGCTGATCTGCTGTGACCCTGTAGACCGCCAATAACTATTCCGACTATTGTGATCTGGGACCCTTTAGACGTGTCACTCCCTCACCGAGCTAAGGAAAATTTTTTTTGGGAACTGCCTTTAATGGTTCAAATGGCTCTGAGCACTATGGGACTCAACTTCTGAGGTCATTAGTCCCCTAGAACTTAGAACTACTTAAACCTAACTAACCTAAGGACACCACACACATCCATGCCCGAGGCGAACTGCCTTTAATGTCAAGGTTTGTGTGCTGGCTTATTCACATTGATCTTGTAACAACTGACAGGTGTAATATAAGTTATTTAATTGGGAAGAGACAGCTATTTTAACTGTAGTACAAACTAGCTACTTACATTTTTTTAAGGAATTGTTCTCTTATATATGTATGATAAGTTTAAAAACTTACTATTGGGAAGTTGTTAACGTCATAGCTTGCGATATCCTTTACATAAAGAAAATTTGCAAGCTATTTAAAAGAGTTTTTTTTTTTAAATTGTCGTCTTATACACACACACACACACACACACACACACACACACACACATATATATATATATATATATATATATATATATATATATATATATATATATATAAAATCTTATTATCTCCTTTTCATAAAGAATATTTGTCAGCGATTGGAAATTGTTTTTGAAATTGTTTCTTTAAAGAATGCCAGACTTAAAAATTTATTATTGAGAAGGTCTTTTAAAATAAAAAGGTATCTTTAGCAGTGTGTGTTATTTCACCAGCACCTCCTGGCCCCCACTTCCACGATAACGTTTTTGGAATAACATATTTACTTAAGTTGTTGTTTGTGAATCGCCCTAATTAACGGTTCAAGACCATCACTTCGCAAGACCTCAACAGCGTGTCCCTGCAAGGAAGCGGGCACATCCACAGCTCACGAGGTTGCCGGAGAAAGCACAGCGCCGGCCAACTCCGGCCGCCTCCAGTATAACCACGTGACAACCGCCGCCCGGCCTCAGGCACGCCGTCTTCTCTTCTGCCCGCCAGCCAATCACCGACTCGCGCACCGCCGCCTCCCGTTCTCAAAGCGTTGCTCCCCGTAACTCGCGGTCGGCACTCTCTTATATCCCGAGCCAGCCCAAGCCCCAAGACAAACCTCTGTACTAGGAAATCGATCGTACTACTCAGAGACACTACTGGTCGGCCCGCCACTGCTCAGTTATACCGCTCGGCATTGATTGGCAGTTGTTGGATGTCCTCTTGAGGGATATCATGCCAAACTGTCAAATTGACGCGTTGGATCATCGAAATCCGGTGCTGGTTGGAGAGCCTCGCCCATAATGCTCCAAACGTTCTCAGTTACTCAAATTAGGGAGGGAACCCGTTACCTTTCTGGCCGAGGTACGGTTTGGCAGGCACGAAGACACGCAGTAGAAACTCTCGCTGTGTGCGGGCGGGCATTATCTTGCTGAAATGTAAGTCTAGGATGGTTTGCCATAAAGGACAACGAATCAGTGAGTAGAATATCATCCACGTACCGTTGTGCTATAAGGTTGGCACGTATGCCAACCAAAGGGGTCCTACTATGAAAAGAAATGGCACAACAGACCATCACTCTTGGTTGTCGGGTCGTATGGTGGGCAATAGGTTTTATCCCATCACTGTAGAGGGAATCCCCATACACGTCTTCGCGCGTCATTGGAACTTAATTCGTCAGTGAGGACAATTCTGCTCATGTGGATGAGATTCCAGCCCGAATGTGCTCGACAACACTTCAAGCGGGCTTGTCGGTGTACAGAGGTCAATGGTAGTGGGTGCAAGCGGCGCCGTGAGCCGACTAACACTGGAACACCCGTAGCACCTCGGATCGATGATAATGATCAGTCTGGGACTCTGACTGCCTCTCTCACGATCTATCGTCTCCTTCTTGACGCTGTGTTCGGTCATCGTTCACCCATTCCTGCGACCATCGTCGAACAGTGACATCGCTTCTATTCAAATGTCGAGCGATTCGCAGATAACTCCAACCGGCTTCTTTGAACTCAAATACACGTCCTCTCTCAAATGCTGACATCTGCGTATACTGTTCATACGTCTGTCCGCCAGGCATAGTTACTGTCCGTGTGAGTACACGGAATGAACTCCTACATCTACATGATTACTCTGCAATTCACATTTAAGTGCTTGGCGTAGGGTTCATCGAACCACAATCATACTATCTCCCTACCATTCCACTCCCGAACAGCGCGCGGGAAAAACGAACACCTAAACCTTTCTGTTCGAGCTCTGATTTCTCTTATTTTATTTTGATGATCATTCCTACCTATGTACGTTGGACTCAACAAAATATTTTCGCATTCGGAAGAGAAAGTTGGTGACTGAAATTTCGTAAATAGATCTCGCCGCGACGAAAAACGTCTTTGCTTTAATGACTTCCATCCCAACTCGCGTATCATATCTGCCACACTCTCTCCCCTATTACGTGATAATACAAAACGAGCTGCCCTTTTTTGCACCCTTTCGATGTCCTCCGTCAATCCCACCTGGTAAGGATCCCACACCGCGCAGCAATATTCTAACAGAGGACGAACGAGTGTAGTGTAAGCTGTCTCTTAAGTGGACTTGTTACATCTTCTAAGTGTCCTGCCAATGAAACGCAACCTTTGGCTCGCCTTCCCCACAATATTGTCTATGTGGTCTTTCCAACTGAAGTTGTTCGTAATTTTTACACCCAGGTACTTAGTTAAATTGACAGCCTTGAGAATTGTACTATTTATCCAGTAATCGAATTCCAACGGATTTCTTTTGGAACTCATGTGGATCACCTCACACTTTTCGTTATTTAGCGTCAACTGCTACCTGCCACACTATACAGCAATCTTTTCTAAATCGCTTTGCAACTGATACTGGTCTTCGGATGACCTTACTAGACGGTAAATTACAGCATCATCTGCGAACAACCTAAGAAAACTGCTCACATTCTCACCCAGGTCATTTATATTGATCAGGAACAGCAGAGGTCCCAGGACGCTTCCCTGGGTAACACCCCATATCACTTCAGTTTTACTCAATGATTTGCCGTCTATTACTACGAACTGCGACCTTCCTGACAGGAAATCACGAATCCAGTCGCACAACTGAGACGATACCCCATAAGCCCGCAGCTTGATTAGAAGTCGCTTGTGAGAAACGGTGTCAAAAGCTTTCCGGAAATCTAGAAATACGGAATCAACATGAGATCCCCTGTCGATAGCGGCCATTACTTCGTGCGAATAAAGAGCTAGCTGCGTTGCACAAGAACGATGTTTTCTGAAACCATGCTGATTACATATCAATAGATCGTTCCCTTTGAGGTGATTCATAATGTTTGAATACAATATATGCTCCAAAACAGTACTGCAAACCGACGTCAATGATATAGGTCTGTAGTTCGATGGATTACTCCTACTACCCTTCTTAAACACTGGTTCGACGGGCCGGCCGAAGTGGCCGTGCGGTTAAAGGCGCTGCAGTCTGGAACCGCAGGACCGCTACGGTCACAGGTTCGAATCCTGCCTCGGGCATGGATGTTTGTGATGTCCTTAGGTTAGTTAGGTTTAACTAGTTCTAAGGGGACTAATGACCTCAGAAGTTGAGTCCCATAGTGCTCAGAGCCATTTGAACCACTGGTTCGACCTGCGCAATTTTCCAATCTGCAGGTACAGATCTATCGGTGAGCGAGCGGTTGTATATGATTGCTAAGTAGGGAGCTATTGTATCAGCGTAATCTGAAAGGAACCTAATCGGTATACAATCTGGATCTCAAGACTTGCCCGTGTCAATCGATTTGAGTTGCTTCGCAACCCCTAAGAAACTCATGCTAGCAGCTGTTCGTGTTTCAAATTCTGGAATACTCCATTCGTCTTCCCTGGTGAAGGAATTTCGGAAAACTGCGTTCAATAACTCCGCTTTAGCGGCACAGTCGTCGGTAACAGACTTTATGCCACCGTACTGACAGTTGCGCTGTAGCATCACACATCCATCCATCGGCCGCATAAGTCTACAATTTCCGTCGACACCCGTATGAATATCAATTTGCGACCAATTTGCATAACTTCGTCATAAGGTGTCGCTTTTTTCTGTCTTCAGCGTGTCTACAATCGATGTTTCGAGGCCGGCCGGAGTGGCGGAGTGGTTCTAGGCGCTACAGTCTGGAACCGCGCGACCACTACGGTCGCAGGTTCGAATCCTGCCTTAGGTTAGTTAGTTTTAAGTAGTTGTAATTTCTAGGGGACTGATGACCTCAGCAGTTAAGTCCCATAGTCCTCAGAACCATTTGAACCATTTTTGATGTTTCGAAGTACACATAGAAGCACAAGTGGCTCAAGGACAGTACCGTGCAACATGCAGTTATGGTCAGAAGTTGCACCCGTCACAAATTAAGCGTTATCGGGCAAAATATTTAACATTTGCTTTGCACAGCATGTGTTGACATACGCTGTACTTACAGTCATATTGTACAAAATGTAACTTGCTGTGTTGCCGCATGTTATTGTAGAGTCTTGTACCGCATGGAACCAAGGGAGTGGATGTTGTTATGGGTGGCGAGTATCCTCTTTCTACAACACAAATGCACTCGTAGATTAATGCGGTTCTTTATTCACATGAACTGGCAACTTAGAGTCCATGTGTTGTGGTACAAGCTCATCAGTAATAGTTCTCTTGCACACTGATGTAATGAGCTAGTAAAGTACAGTTCTGGTTAAGATAACGTCCGCAGCTCGTGGTCTAGTGGCTCGCGTTGCTGCCTCAGGGTCTCCGGGTTCGATTCCCAATTGAGTTGGGGATTTTCTCTGCCTGGGCACTGGGTGTTTGTGTTGTCCTCATCATTTCATCATAATCATCATCATCATTCGCGAGAATGGCTAGATTGGATTGTAAAAAGAAAAAAAAATTGGACTGTGTAAAAACTTGGACTATGTACGGGCATTGATGACCACCCAGTTCAGCACCCCACAAACCAAACATCTTCTGGTTGAGGTAACTAGTCCCGCTAAAGTCACTAATCTGGTCGCTATGTACTGTCGTAACCTGTGACGAGGCTAAATTCGCTCTGCGAGCAAAGTGAAAGACGCTAAACTTGACGATTCAGAGAGGTCCTCCAGTCAGTGGGTGCGGCCTAAACACATGCTGTGGAGAGGGCGTTGGGGGCCTGTTGCTTGTGGGGGAGTCTCTGCCATCTCTCGTGATAGGCGCGCTTGATCCAGCGGCTACTAATCGATCTTCGCGCTTCATCTTTGTCAACCGGTGCGCTGACGACAGCATACGCCAGCAGAGTTATTTCCTTTTTTCTTTTTGGGTCATCAGTCTTCTGACTGGTTTGATGCGGCCCGCCACAAATTCCTTTCCTGTGCCAACCTCTTCAGCTCAGAGCAGCGCTTGCAAACTACGTCGTCAATCATTTGCCGGATGTATTCCAATCTCTGTCTTCCTCTACAGTTTTTGCCCTCTACAGCTCCCTCTAGTATCATGGAAGTCATTCCCTCATGTCTTAGCAGATGTCCTATCATCCTCTCCCTTCTCCTTATCAGTGTTTTACACATATTCCTTTCCTCTCCGATTCTGCGCAGAACCTCCTCATTCCTTACCTGATTAGTCCACCTAATTTTCAGCATTCGTCTGTAGCACCACATCTCAAATGATTCGATTCTATTGTGCCCCAGTTTTTCCACAGTCCATGTTTCACTACCATACTATGCTGTACTCCAGTCGTACGTTCTTAGAAATTTCTTCCTCAAATTAAGACCTGTGTTTGATACTACCAGACTTCTCTTGGCTAGGAAAGCCCTTTTTGCCATTGCTGATCTGCTTTTGATGTCCTCCTTGCTGCGTCCCTCATTGCTTATTTTACTGCCTAGGTAGCAGAAATCCTTAACTTCATGTGCTTCGTGACCATCAATCCTGTTGTTAAGTATCTAGCTGTTCTAATTTCTGCTGCATCTCATTACTTTCATCTTTTTTCCATTTGCGCTCTGTCCATATTCTGCACTTATTACATTGTTCATTCCGTTCAGCATATCATGTAATTCTTCTTCACTTTCACTTAGGATAGCAATGTCATCGGCGAATCGTATCATTAATACCCTTTCACCTAGAATTTTAATTCCACTCCTGAACCTTTCTTTTATTTCCATCATTGCTTCTTCGATGTACAGATTCAACAGTAGGAGGGAAAGACTACATCCCTGTGTTACACCCTTTTTAATCCCAGCACTTCGTTCTTGGTCGTCCACTCTTACTTATTCTCTCTTGGCTCTTATACATACTGTATATTACCCGTCTCTCCCTATGGCTTATCCCTGTTTTTCTCAGAATTTCGAACATCTTGCACCATTTTACATTGTCGAAGGCTTTTTCCAGCTCGACAAATCCTATGAACGTCTCTTGATTTTTCTTTAGTCACGCTTCCATCATCAACCGCAACGTCAGAATTGCCTCTCTCGTGCCTTTACCTTTTCTACGCCCAAACTAATCGTCATCTAGCACATCCTCAATTTTTTTCCATTCTTCTGCACATTATTCTTATCAGCAACTTAGATGCACGAGCTGTTCAGCTGATTGTTCGCTAATTCTCGCACTTGTCTTCGGAATTGTGTGGATATCAGATGGTATGTCGCTAGACTCTTACATTCTACACACCAACGTGAATAGTCGTTTTGTTGCCACTTCCCCCAATGATTTTACAAATTCTGATGTAATGTTATCTATCCCTTATTTCTTATTTGATCTTAAGTCCACCAAAGCTCTTTTAAATTCTAATACTTGGTCCCGTATGTCTTCAAATCGACTCCTGTATCCTCTTCTATGATACATAGATCTTTCAATGTATTCTTTCCACCTATCCGCTCTCTCATCTTCATTTAGCAGTGGAGTTCCCGTTGCACTCTTAATGTTACCACATTTCCTTTTAATATCACCGAAGGTTGTTTTGACTTTCCTGTATGCTAAATCTGTCCTTCCGACAATCATTTCTTTTTCGATTTCTTCACATTTTTCATCAAGCCATTTCATCTTAGCTTCCCTGCATTTCCTATTTATTTCATTCCTCAGTGACTTGTATTTCTGTATACCTGAGTTTTCCGGAACATTTTTGTACTTACTCCTTTCATCGATCAAATGAAGTATTTCTTCTGTTATTCATGGTTTCTTCGCAATTACCTTCTTTCTACCTATGTTTTTCTTTCCAGCTTCTGTGATGGCCCTTCTTAGCGATGTCCATTCCTCTTCAACTGTACTGCCTACTGATCTATTCCTTATTGCTATATCTATTGTCTTCCAGAATGTCAAGCGTATTTCGTCATTCCTTAGTACTTTTGTACCCCATTTGTTTGCGTTTTGATTCTTCCTGACTAATGTCTTAAACTTCAGCCTACTCTTCGTCACCACTATATTGTGATTTAAGTCTATATCTGCTCCTGGGTACGCCTTACAATCCAGTATCCGATTTCGGAACCTCTGTCTGACCATGATGTAATCTAACTGAAATCTTTCCGTCTGACCCGGCCTTTTCCTCCTCCTCTTGTGATTCTTGAACAACGTATTCGCTATTACTAGCTGAAACCTGTTACAGAACTCAATTAGTCTTTCTCCTCTCTCATTCCTGGTCCCAAGCCCATATTCTCCTGTAAACATTTCTTCACCTCCTTCCCCTACAACTGCATTCCAGTCTCCCATGACTATTAGATTTTCGTCTCCCTTTACGTAATGGATTATCCTATGAAGTGGGGATTTTCCCGTACGAAAATTTCACGAGTGCACCGACAAAACATCTCCGACATTGCTGTCGCCGGAAAATGATCCTGCAAGAACGGGTCCAACTACGACTGAAGAGAATCGTTCAACGTGACAGAAGTGCAATCCTTCCCCAAATTGCAGCAGATTTCAATGCTGGACCATCAACAAGTGGCAGTATGCGAACCATTCAACGAAACAGCATCGATATGGGATTTCGGAGCCGACGGCCCCCTCGTGTAGCGTTGGGGACTGCACGACACAAAGCTTTACACCTCGCCTGGGCCCATCAACATTGACATGGGACTGATGATGATTGGAAACATGTTGTCTGGTCGGACGAATGTCGTTTCAGATTTTATCGAGCGGATGGACGTGTACAGGTATGGAGCCAAACTCATGAATCCATGGACCCTGTACGTCAAGGGGGGGGGGGGGGGCAGCAAAGCTGCTGGAGGCTCTGTAATGGTGTGGGGCTTGTGCAGTTGGAGCGATATGGGACCCCTGATACGTCTAGATACGATTCTAACAGGTGACACGCACGTAAGCATCCTGTCTGATCACCTGCATCCATTCATGTCCGTTGTGCATTCCAAAGGACTTGGGCAATTCCAGTAGGACAATGAGACACCCCAGAGATCCAGAAATTCTACAGAGTGACTCCAGGTTCACTCTTCTGAGCTTAAACATTTCCGCTGGTCAACAAACGCCCTAGAAATGAACATTATTGAGCATTATCCGGTATGCCTTGCTACTTGCTGTTCAGAAGAGATCCCTGTCCCCTTGTACCCTAAAGGATTTAAGGACAGCCCTGCAGGGTTGATGGTGTCAGTTCCCTCCAGCACTATTTGAGACATTAAGTTCACTCCATGCCACGTCATGCTGCGGCACTTCTGCAAGCTTGTGGGGGTCCTACACGATGTTAGGCTGGTGTACCAGTTACTTTGGCTCTTCAATGTAATTTTACTAGTTTCGATCTTTTCTTCACTTTATTCACTAACGTTCTCTTTAAATGAAACCACAAGTTTGCTGTTACCAGTCACCGTTTTATTTATTTCCACGACGCGTTTCGAAGGTTTAAACGTCCATCATCGGGTGGATTTACATTAGTAAGTATTACATTTGTGTGTGTGTTGTGTTACGATTTTTGGAGGAACTTGTGGCACTGCCTAGTGGAGAAACGAGACGCTATTTCAGAATATGGTTTAGGATTACTTTTGACGAAAAATTAAACTGATATCTAAAGGTAAACATTAAATAAGTAAACTACAGTACCTTCAGTGATCACAGGTTCCTTTTGCTGTCGTAACACATCACATTTATACTGCCACATTTGTAAACAAATATGGCGTCTGGAATCAGCTGGGTGCAAGGTTCGTATAGCAGAGGTGAAGACATAATCGCAAAGTGCAAAGAATATACATCATAACAATATTATTACAGAATAATTGCTTTAAGCATTTGGCGGTGTTTGTTTTGAGGTGTCAAATATATGTGTATGTACTTCAGGTGGTATATAAATCCAATTCTGACAAGTTAAAACAGAAAACATTCGTACTCGTTTATACAATCTGGTGAAATGTTAAAATGGCTTAAACTTCATACTTATTGATAACAATTAGGTGAAATGTTACAGACTATAATTACAATGATCATATTGGCTACAACAGTAAAATCATACATACATTACACTCTTTGATTGGGGTTAATAAACAGATGTGAAGTGGGGGGCTGGAGGCAGAAGGAGAGGTAGAGAGAGAGAAAAAGTGTGTGTGTCTCAGCTGGGTGGAAGGTTCGTATAGCAGAGGTGAAGACATAATCGCAAAGTGCAAAGAATATACATCATAACAATATTATTACAGAATAATTGCTTTAAGCATTTGGCGGTGTTTGTTTTGAGGTGTCAAATATATGTGTATGTACTTCAGGTGGTATATAAATCCAATTCTGACAAGTTAAAACAGCAAACATTCGTACTCGTTTATACAATCTGGTGAAATGTTTAAATGGCTTAAACTTCATACTTATTGATAACAATTAGGTGAAATGTTACAGACTATAATTACAATGATCATATTGGCTACAACAGTAAAATCATACATACATTACACTCTTTGATTGGGGTTAATAAACAGATGTGGAGTGAGGGGCTGGAGGCAGAAGGAGAGGTAGAGAGAGAGAAAATGTGTGTGTGTGTGTGAGTGAAATGGAGAGGGAGAGGGAGAGGGAAAGGGTGACTGGTAACAGTAAACTTGTGGTTTCATTTAATGTCAGTAACAGTCACGGTAAAGCCTAACCTAAAATGTTCGCATTTAACGTTCTCTTTGTTTTTTACTTTTCTGCGATTTCACAACGCACATTTAAAATTCAAATACTCCACACCGACACCTATAAAATTTTCATAGCCTTTAGAACAGTTTCTGCTAGTACAATTGATCGCTATGCGCTGTATCTGATTTTACTGCTGTCTATGGAAATTTTATGAGTAGCGTACAGCCAGCCACATGGACACAGAGAGGTTTGCGGATTTTGTATTGTCTTTTGCTACAGAACTACTTAGTACGTGAAACAATTGTTGAAGTAATCTGACTTACAAAAATACTTGTAGCAAAGTTCGTTTTGTCGGATATACGATGGAAGTATTTAGTCGATACGTTAGTTCATCATCATCATCATCATTTAAGACTGATTATGCCTTTCAGCGTTCAGTCTGGAGCATAGTCCCGATACGTTAGTTAAAAATATAAATTCGTGTTACACTTCAAATGTACACGTGAATCGGTTTACTTTTTGTTCGTTTCTACTGTTTGTTTTCTGTGGTCAAAGATATGTTCATGTAAGCTGCTCCTGCCCGCCTGGTTGGCCGTGCGGTCTAACGCACGGCTTTCCAGGCGGGAAGGAGCGCCTGGTCCCCGGCACGAAACCGTCCGGCGGACTTGTGTCGAGGTCTGGTAAACCGTCCAGTCTGTGGATGGTGTTTAGGCGGTTTTCGATTTGCCTCGGCGAAAGCGGACTGGTTCCGCTTATTCCGCCTCAGTTACACTATGTCGGCGATTGCTGCGCCAACAAGTTCTCCACGTACGCGTACACCACCATTACTCTACCACGCGAACATAGGGGTTACACTCGTGTGAGACGTTCCCTGGGGGAGGAGGGGGGAGGGGGTCCACCGGGGGCCGAACCGCACAATAACCCTGGGTTCAGTGTGGGGCGGTGGAGGGGTGAAGTGGACTGCGGTAGTCGTCGTGGGGTTGTAGACCACTGCGGAGCCTCTCCGTCGTTTCTAGGTCCCCGGTTAACATACAATACGATAGAATACAAGTTGGTCCTAGCTCGTGACGACTGAAGACAGGAAGCTAAGATATAATATATGAAGCTGTATCCAATATGGTGACTTCGCGTTCTTGAAAGTTAAGATAATGAAAAGTATTATTGATATTGGGTGTCTTAATTTAATAAAATTATTACATTTGATAGTGATGTAATTATTATTTAATCAATTTGCTGTTAAAATTATTGATGGGGTCAGAATACTGATGGGTAGATCTAATATAGTTTTTTTTTCTTTATTGTAATTTTATGGGTAGGGGAGGGTCGGCAGCAGCACAGTCCACTGCTCTTCAGCCAAATGGCTTTACAGAAGTACATGAAAGGGGAACTCTTACAGGAAAAGGGAGATAAAAGGGGGACTTAAAAAACACAGTAAATGGAGATGGTGGGAGATTATGCACTAATATGGGGACATGCACTGGGGGGACAGTTAAAAAGTCGACATAAAAGAACACACCTGGCAATTCGTTGCGCACTTCAAATCACTAGAGTCAAACACAAGTTAAAAGACGGCCGCAGTATAAAAATCACACTGAGGGGGCACTTAAAAGAACCACTGGAAACGACGGAACACCCACAAAGAATAAAAATCGCTGGTTGGAGCCTGCCGAGGGACTGGAGGCTGGAGAGGGTGGAAAAAAAGGGGAGGAAGGGGCGGTAGGAGGAGGAAAAAGGGGGGGTAGGGGATGCACCAAGAGGCAGAAGACAGGTGGGGCGAGAGATGAAGAGGGAAGACATGGGCTGCAGAGACAGACGGAGGGAGAGTCGGAGGGGGAAAACCACTCAGGCGCTGAGGAGTAGGGGGGAGGAAGATAGGGTTAGAGTTGGTAGGAGGGATAGATGTCAGGGCAAAGCTCATTATGCGGGAAGGGTGCGTGCTGGAAGTTGCATTGGCAAAGGAGATGGAGAGAGGGCGGCAACAGGCTGGAGGTGGAGAGGGAGGGGGCACCAGGGGAGGGAGGGATCGCTTCGGCAGACGATACACAGGGTGCAGATGTGGTCAAGGAAAAGAAGGTGCGGGAAGGGGATGAGGTGGTAGATGATGCGCGTGGGGAAGAGAAAGTGGATAGGGAAGGTGCGGCGGTCTAATATAGCTGTTTCTAGAAGTTAAATAAGCTTTATTACGAACAGTTTTGAAAGGTGGGATGTTCGGGTGGGACAGAGATTGTACACTCATGCACTTTGGTTTCATATATGGTATCGCACATAAAGTTTACGTTCGAGGAAATGAGCTATCGTTTATTGCATATTAACGCAAAGGAATTAGACGCAGTATGCCGTCACACTGTAATTGCTTATAATCTAATCGAAGATATACATATACCCCACGAAATGCGGAATTTGCCACTAGATGTCACGTGTGGCAGATCCGCCTGTGTAACAGAAGGTGGGAACTATAGTGAGAAGTAGTAACAGCTGAATGGGTCAGACAGGAGAGTTTAGCGACTTCGTACATGGACTGGTCACTGGACATCTCCTGAGCACCAAATCCATCAGCGACGTTTCAGTCCTTCTGAAACCGCGAAATTCGAAAGTTGGTGCTCTGATTGTGAAGTGCAAACACAAAGGAAGAACAACAACTGAACTAACACCACACCGTCCTCATGTGATCTACTGACAGCCCCTCGAGTACCGCGAAGGGTGGTTGTAGTCATATGTCCTCAGTTATTTATTCCAATCTCTGTCTTCCTCTATAGTTTTTACTCTCTATAGCTCATAAATGTTTTGTCTACCGGTCCCTTCTTCTTGTCGGTGTTTTCCGCACATTCCTTTCCTCGCCGATTCTGTGTAGAAGCTCCTCATTCCTTACCTTATCAGTCCACTTAATTTTCAACATTCTTCTGTAGCATGACATCTCAGATGCTTCGATCCTCTTTCGTTCTGGTTTTCCCACTGTCCATGATTCAGCACTCTACAATACTCTCTTCCAAACGTGCATCCTCAGAACTTCCCTTCTCACCGATGTTTGAGACTAGTAGACTTCTCTTGACCTGGATAGTCTGCCTTTTATATCCCCATTACTCCGTCCATTACTGGTTATTTTGCTTTCAAGGTAACAACAATCCTTAACTTCATCTACTCTGTGATCATCAGTTTTCATGTTAAGCTTCTTCCTATGCTCAGTTCTGCTACTTCGCATTACTTTTGTCTCTCACCGGTTTATTCTCAATCCATATACTGTACCCACTAGACTGTTCACTTCATTCAACAGATAATGTGTGAGACGCCCTGCTAAAACCGCAGGGCAGGACAGGTAGTTTAAATTGTCGAAAGGGGCCAAAATAAGCGGCTGTCAGTTACTCTCGAACATACAACTTTATTTATTTTACCAAACATTACAAGAGCCAGGAAAATAAAAAAAAAACACAACATTAATTTTTGGAATTTAATAACCGTCTGAATACGCCATACAATCTCATGACTTAAGGGGAAGACCACTTTAACATAAAATCGGCTGAAAGCCAATAAGACTCAAACCGAAATCAGATTTTTTAAAAGGCAAAAGGCCTTACCTTAAAACAGTTCTTTAATTAGACTGTAGGCCCAAACAATCTGACACCTTAAGATGAAAACAACTTTAATTCAAAATCGGCTAAAGGCGCATTACTTAGGACTCAACGAAATTAAATTTTTAAAAAGGCCAAAAGCCTTCCTTAAGACAGTTAGTTAAATTAGACTGAAGGCCCAAACAATGTTACGGCTTAAGGGCAAAACAACCTTCATCTAAAAATCGGCTAGAAGCCATACAAATACAGACAATAAGAACAAATAGGAAAAGGCGGTACTCCCAACGGCGTTCAGAAGTTTCCGAGGGTCAGCCTGGAATTCAAACACTAACGGTCGCTTAGGTGAGACAGGCAGTCGGCCCAACCATTGTCGATCCGACGACAACCCAACCAGCAGACAGTTAATGGACCGACCAACAAGATAACTTCCGCTCCACCCGACCAGCACACAACAGGGAGTTCAATGGAACAACGTAGAAGGTATTGGCGCCCACAACCAATTATACATTGAGCTGGCGAACTACACACCGTGCTGGATAGCGACAACACGATGAGGAAAATACGCTGCTTGAATTTACATCAACGGCCAGGACAGGTAACTGGAACGTTAACGGCCATAGGGCAGAAGATTCCGCTGGTGCACTTCAATTCAAAATAACCAAGTACAGTTAAACTCCACCAGAGGGTGGCTAAAATTTCCTAACTTAAAAACATACGTTGTTGCTTGCGGGAATGTCCCAACAGCCGACAACGAAATCCAAACGACACACTGTGAACAGTCGTGACTTGCTGCTAGATTAAGTCAAAACTTAACTATCGTGTCCAGAATCGATGAGCCACGGACCTCGTAGCAGTGGGAACAGCACCACACACTCCGACCGCGCGTGGACGCCGCCAGCGGCCTCTGCCATACTACGCGCCGCGGCCATTTCCTCGCTGCTCCACGCCGACCAACCAACTCCTCGCACACAGCACAGCCGGAAACTCTAAGCGCCAGCCAAAGATAGTCCAAGAAGCGAATATCGATACACACCGCTGCTGCTACTGGCGGAGAGAGAGAGAATAACAGCATAATCGTGATAACTGCGGGAGTCTAAACACAGAATAGCAATCAAGGTTTAATCCAACACATAACATGAGCCAGCCACGGCTCAATGTGATTTGTCTGCAGCTTCACTGACTAAAGCGATGTCATTAGCTTGTCTTATGATTGATATCCTCTCGCCCGCATCTCGTGGTCGTGCGGTAGCGTTCTCGCTTCCCACGCCCGGGTTCCCGGGTTCGATTCCCGGCGGGGTCAGGGATTTTCTCTGCCTCGTGATGGCTGGGTATTGTGTGCTGTCCTTAGGTTAGTTAGGTTTAAGTAGTTCTAAGTTCTCGGGGACTTATGACCACAGCAGTTGAGTCCCATAGTGCTCAGAGCCATTGATATCCTCTCACCTTTAATTGTAATACCACTCTTGAACCTTTCTTTTATTTCCACCATTGTTTCATTGATGTGTAGATTGAATTGTAACGGGTGACAGACCACATTCCTGTCTTAACCTTTTTTAATCCGAATGTTTCGATCTTGGTATTCCAGCCATATCGTTCCCCCTTGGTTCTTATACATATTGCGTATTTAAGTCTTTTGCTATAGCTCTGTTATTTTTCTCAGAATTTCGAACGTCTTGCACCATTTCACATTGTCGGATGCTTAGACCAACGAATCCTGTGAACGTGTCTTGATTTTTCTTCAGTCTTGCCTCTCTCGTGCCTTTACCTTTCCCAAAGCCAAACTGATCATCATCTAACAGACCCTCAGATTTCTCTTCCATTTTTCTGTATATTATTCTTGTTATCAGCTTGGATGCATAAGCTGTTAATCTGATTGCGCGATTATCCGCACACCTGTCGGCTCTTGCTATCTTCGTTTTCCCGAAAGTCAGATGGTATATTGTCATTCTCACACATTCTACACACCAACTGCAATAGTCGTTTTTGTTGCCACTTCTCCCAATGATTTTAGAAATTCCGTTGAATGTTATGTATCCCTCCTAACTTATTTGATTTTCTTTCAATTCTGATAAGGGATCCTCTATTTCATACCTACCGACTGTAATTTCTTCTTCTAACACGTCACCAGACTTATCCTCCCCCTCATAGAGGCCTTCAATGTACTGTTTACACCTATCCGCTCTCTGGATTTAAGAGAGGAAATTTGCGTTTCACTCTTTTCACAATCCTTGCTTTTAATTTCATCGAAAGCTGTTTTCATTTTTCTATATGCTGCGTCAGTCCTCCTGACAGTAATTTCTTTTTCGATTTCTTCACTTTTTTCATGCAGCCATTTCGCCTTAACGTCCCTGCACTTTCTGTTTATTGCATTCCTAAGTGATTCGTTTTTACGTGTTCCTGAACCTACGTGAACATTTTTGTACTTCTTTGTTTAGTCCATCAATTGAAGTAATTCATCTCTTTGCCATGGTTTCTGCGCAGCTGCCTTTCTTGTTCCCAGATGCATATCTGTGCCTCTGGAGTTAAAAATAGTGGGGTACAATGCTGAGCGACCTTCAGATGGTGTGAGGAGCAACACCAATACATGGTGGATGACGTGTAACGAGTGATTTGTAACTACGAATCACACGATTCCCTGTGAAAATCCGAGGAAATGGTTTGATTTTTGTCAATACATGAATAATGGTACCTGCCATCTTGTGCAGTGCCAACAGTGAAGTGCCGGAAAGGTCGTGTTATGGTTGTGGGTTTTTTTTAGTTGTTATGTATGGTGTGGCAACTTATTGCGCTGAAGAAAAAGCTAAGTGCGGTAGGATATGAACACGTTTTATAGTGTTGCGTGGGCCTCGCGGGATAGGCACCCGGTCTAAGGCGACTTGTGCGGTTCGTCCCGTCGGAGGTTTGAGTCCTCCCTCGGGCATGGGTGTGTGTGTTGTCCTTAGCGTAAGTTAGATTAAGTAGTGTGTAAGCCTAGGGACCGATGACCTCAGCAGTTTGGTCCCATAGGAATTTACCATCAAAAGCATTGCGTGCTGTTTATAGTAGAGGTACAGTTGGGAGACGAAGATTATGTCAACGTGACAACGAATCCTATCATAAACTGCCATCTGTGAACCAGATTTTCGTCAACAATAACATTCCTGAAATGGACTGCTCTACCCACAGCGCCGACCTGAGCCCATTGAGACAGCTTCTGGATAAGTTATAAATTCTACTTTGCTCCAAACTCTGCCTCCGACGTCACTACGTTTCCTTATTTTGGCTCCTTAGGGTGAATGGTCTGTGTTACCTTCACAGACATTCTGACACCTCACTGAAATTGCACCGCAGAGTTCAAGCCGTCACAAAGGCGAAGAGTGGACACACCTCATTCTGCAGTACAGGAATTGTTGTCCGGATACTTTTGATCAGAAGCACTTTTTGTACAAGTGTCCTTCCAAATCTTAACAATATTTCTTTGCTTAAGGGTAACATGCCATAAATACATTCTCCATAAATACATTCTCTAGCAGTAACTTTTGAGCATTACAACTCGATCTACAAATGTCTGCCCTCATATTATACAACATTACACACCGATAGCTAATTATTACTATTGTTTATTATAATTTTTTTTTGTCTTTCGCTCATTCTGCAAACAAACGCCATCACTTGCATCTCTCTATTGAACTGTCTCTGCCTCCCTGTTCGTACGATTTTACGTTCGGCCCAGCACTTTCACAGTAGAATACATACATGGGCACTATTTTATACATGCTTACACATGTTATACAATATAGACAGCTTAAACGAAAGAAAGAAAAAAGCATTAATTCATCTTTGCAAATTTCATCTCAAATCGTCTATTTGGACAGGTGAACCGTAATGTTTACGACAGCAACCGCCATAAATCCAGTCTGATTCACTTCCCAGTCTAGAGCATTCCACGCTAAGCTATAGAAGACATGCTTAGGTTTACTTAGCTCGTCTACGAATACTACTGTATTTCGGAGATTCTGTGGACAAGTAACCCAGGTAATATGGCATTGTTAGGAGATTGTTTACTGCTAAGTTATCTTATACAAGCAATACGGAAATAAATGACACGTGTTAAAAGATTATTACCGTGTTATCTTCAGAACTTCGTCCATTCAAAAGGTTAAGCACGTTCGATAACGATGAGTCATGAACATTCAGCTTTGTAAACATCACGAGTACATGACGTGGCGGCCCGTTACGAAAGTCGCGCATTCAGAAATGATATCGTAGGTATCGGAGAAAGGTGTTATCGTGGGAAAGGGCGTGTCGCAGAGAGGGCTCAATCCACTTATCACAGCTGAGTCAGTATGTTACAGCAGCTGTTGAATGGTGCGTAGTTTGATGACTTTCTGGCGCGTTAATTGACTGATACGTGCTCGTAATTGCAGTCGGATGAAGTCCAGTCGCCACACCTTGGTAAACGATCTCACAGCATTTCCAGAAATGTCAAGCAATCTCTAGAACTCCAGGATGAATTTCACTCTGCGCTCGTTTGAAACTTTCTGAGTCCCGGACGTGGACGGGTTTCGAAATAGTGGAAATTTCCTATGGGACCAAACTGCTGAGGTCATCGGTCCCTAGGCTTACACACTACTGAATCTAACTTACGCTAAGGATTAACGACAACACACACACCCAAGCCCAAGGGAGGACTCGAGCTTCCGGTGTGTGTGGTGGGGGGGGGGGGGGGGAGGCAGGGAGGGGAGCCTCTCGAACCGTGTCAAGGCGCCTCAGACCGCGTGGCTACCACACGCGACCCAAAGGGTTTCGAACCAGGGGTCTTACCTTGAAAGGTAGGAGAAGAGTAAGCAGAGCTGTCAGAACGGCTTGTGAGCCGGTAAAGTACTTGCCAGCGAAAGGGATAAGTCCCGGCTTCGTGTTCTGCTCCGGAACACAGTTTTTGTGTGCCAGAAAGTTTCAGTTTCTAGAATTGTTTAGGGAAACTAAACATTTAATCCAACCATCGAATTTAAAAACTCGCGCACACTCTTAAGGTGTAGAGGGTTTCGCCGTTTTATTTTATTTCCGTAAGTTATTTACTTATTTACGCTGATAACATTAGGGTCTTAATGTCCTCTCTTATAAGTAAGCAGCCGATTTCAAATTTTACCTCACATTCGTTAGGAGACATCGTGTTCTAAGAAGTCTTATAAGTTGCACCGTATGCGTAATTTAGAAACAGCTACGACAGAAATAAATAAAACAATAATAGCGGCACCGGAGAAAGGAACATAGTTTGTATTTGTTTGTGAAACGGGAAATAATAAAGATAAATTGCAGGAAGGCAGATTTAGACAGTCGTCTGTGGCACTAATGGTCGTGAGAGGAGAAATAGGAGATGGAGAGAAATGGGAGTGTGGTAGAACAAACGTAATGAAGAGAGGAAAAGGAAATTTACGTGCCTGATAGAGATATGAAAAAATGGTTCAAATGGCTCTGAGCACTATGGGACTTGACATCTAGGTCATCAGTCCCCTAGAACTTAGAACTACTTAAACCTAACTAACCTAAGGACATCACAGGCATCCATGCCCGAGGCAGGATTCGAACCTGCGACCGTAGCGGTCGCACGGTTCCAGACTGAAGCGCCTAGAACAGCTTGGCCACTCTGGCCGGCAGGGATATGAAAAGTGAGACAAGTGCCACCGGGTAAGGATACAGCAACTACTCATTTCTCCTCACAGAGACCCATATTTCGCAAAACACACATTTCAACATCCTGTTGCATTATAGGAAAAAAGCTAAAGCGGAGTGTATTTATTACAGGGCACCTTATTCCAGAGGTGGAAAGCGGCAATGGTTAAGACGCCTCGAAATGTTATTTCAGTGATGGAAAAAGGTAGGGTTCTAGTTACCTTGAGCTACGTTTGAGGTGAAATGATAGGTAGTTGACCCAAAGAGAGAATCTGACCATCACACTATAGCACCTGACCGTCATTCACTGAAAACACATGTAGGCTGGAGAGACATTCTACGTTTCGAAATTGTGGAATTGTCACTGTTATTTACAAAGCCGCTGAACTCACTTGAAAGTGTATCGCGGCGTTCAAGTTTTGACTATCGTCTGAAAAAAAAAAAAAGAACATGTTTGGAGTAAATTCTTTGAAGAACTTGTGAACATTTCTCTGGCTTACAGACCGATAGCAGTACGGTTACCATTTCGTACAGATCTCTTCTGCTGTTAGTAACAATCTTATTTGTTGTTTTATACGTATTCCTCTACAGACTGATTTTGGAAGAATTCACCTACTATGTTGAGGACGTAGAGGGAAATACGAGAGGACAGAACTGTTTTATTGGTCACCAATCGTGTGATTCCCTTCCTCCGCCAACTATCTTCGTTTCAGACTATCAGTTACACCCTACGTTCTCAATTATTTGTTAGTCATATTCCACTCTCTGTCTTTGTCTACCGTTTTTACCCTTTGCAATTCCCTACTATACTAAACTCCATGTGAACAGGCCTCGGAAGGCGAAACGGAACCGACCGACCGCCGTGTCATCCTCATACGATAGGCGTCACTGGATGCAGATATGAAGGGGCATATGGTCAGCACACCATCTCCCGGGCGTTGTCAGTTTTCGTGACCGGAATAATCCCGTACTACGCAAGCTAAATAGAGTAACAGTAAAGTCTAACTAAACTCGAGTGAATGGTTTGGTATGCGCAACCCCACATTGATTACTACGCTTCACACGTGTTTCACATAGATCAACTAAAGATTTTCAAAGACATGAAAATAAGACCGATTGCCGTGCATCTTGTATCAGAATTAACGTGATACACGATAACTGAGGAAACATGGCACTTAATTATATCGGGGCCACTGTGAAGAGCACTAGGCCATCTCCATCGCGAGGAAAGCCATGTGCTTGTCCACATGTTTCTTTCCTAAATTAACTAATTCGATTCACTGAAATGAAATAAAAGCATTGTCGAACATTCTACACGATTGAAACTTGAGCGCAATAACCGAAGTATATAGATCTTATTATATATCAGGAAGAACAAAGTTCTCACCATTTCAGCGTCAGGATCGCGACTCAACGTTTTAGGATATCCAGTGGCGACCTTCCGGTCTAGAGAGCGTTTTTTATTTCCCACGAGTGGATGTTGGATGGCTGTTAACGCCGGTTCCTAAAAAGCGGGAAGGACTCTGATTCGCCAAGAGAAAGCTGCCAGTGTCAGAAAGTGGGGAAGGCTCTGATTCGTAGACAAGAAAAAAACTAAGAGACTCCTCTGGAAAAGGCTAACAGAATCCATGTCAAACACAGACTTCTCAAGAAAACCTTTGTTTCCCTCACCAGTCCATTTCAGACGCAGAAGCTCATTGACATTAATTAACCAGAGATTGTCTACGGGACTGGAGAGGGGTAAAAGATAGCTGGTCGATGCATGAAATGACACTCACACTCCACATTCCCTTAACGGAATGTAGCGACGCAGAAAAAAATCATCTGTGGTATTTATTTACATGTTTCAATTAATATGAATCAATCAGTAATGAAAGTCGGTTTCTAGAGCCGTCTTTCATATCATTCATCAAATATCTTTGCGGCACGACCTAGCGATATTACTTTAAAGGGGGAATAAAAAAGCGGTTGTACGGATGATATAGTCGGAACTTTACCAGGCGAAGAAACCTTTCATTGATGAAAGAGCTCTGTTGCTGCCACATAATTATACGGAAATAAGGGAAAAAGTATTGAAAGATCTGGGGATCAGTATTGTGTGGAAGTCAAATGTGGACTTCAGAAAAGAAGGAACTGGAAGCATTTGAGGTGTCGTGCTGAGGAAGAATACAAAAATTTGGAAGGGTGGATGAGGTATGAAATGAGCGGGTGAGGAAATAAATTTATAGAAAATACTTACAAACAGAGGGACGAGCGAGCAGCAGTAGAAGGGTAAAATACTGTTGCTGACAGAGAGTGAAATGTGAGAAAAACGTTGTAGAAGATGTCGCGAGTTGCGGTTAGATAGGAGTGAGAAGACCAACACAAGATAGGAAAAGGAGGAAGACTGGACCAAACCGTTCGAAAGGCTGGTGAAGCACGCCTGCTACTGACAATCGTCAACTCCTGTCGATTACAAACTGATATCAGATTTCTCCACTTCCCGAACATTCTTGAAATTATGTCTATGCAGCAAGCAATGGCGTGTACGCTACAGCTAGAGTTTACCCAAAACGCAAATAATTTGTTTAAACACTGAAATGAATTACCTTTCCTTTGATGACATTTTATTTGACTACAAAACGATGTAAAGCGTTTTCTTCGCTGATACTCCTCGGTGTCGACGTACTGCGTTGTTCAAGTGGCTGAAAAACGGGGGGTGGGGGGTGGGGGTGGGGGGGGGGTGGAAGTTCAACACTGACTACTGTAAATGATGTAGCCGACAGCTGCACAGTTGCGTTTCACAGTTCTTTACTTTCACTGTTCATAGCCCCCCCCCCTCTCCACCCCTAATACTTCACAGCTATATGGACAGTTAACTATTGGCAAATTTTGATAAGCCTCATTAATACGTTGCAGTCAAACATGAGCGTACTTGTATAATTACTGTTGAAGGTCTATGAGCAGTATAAACATAGCCATACACTTTACAGTTCTTGCACAGTAATACAGTACGTATTGAACAGGCACTGTCATTTTTTCAACACACAGGCTATTTGTGTTACACTTATTCCACTGTTAAGTCGATGCATTGTTGTTGTTCTCACCAGCACAGATTCCTCGTCTGAAAATCGACCGAGGAATGACTCTCCCGGGACCAAAAATCAGGCCTTTATATATCATCTGAATAATAGGTACTGAAACTATATATTGTTTCATGTTTAATTTACAGAAATTACAATTAAAACATAACTCATTAAATTAACTAAATACATCTAAAAATTCGTTCTTTTTAACAGTTTCTTCTACCACGAGGGTTAAGCCGAAGTATTTGTTTAAATGATGAAATTAACAGATATTGTTATAAAAACAATACTTTTGATGAAACTGGTAATTACTTTGGAATTAATTAAGAGCTGCCTTTGCTAACGTGTTTTTGAACAGAGTCCAATATACACATTAAAAATCCTAGTGATTCTTTTTCGAAATATTTATCATTATTACAGTATTTATATTTATTTGTAAGTCAACAATAGAATTTAAGTCACAGAACAATTACTGATTTCACCCTATAATGAGAGATATTAACTAAGAATAATCAAAATAAATTAGGAAATTGATGACATACACAAAACTAAGCACAAAATTAGATCTGGTGTTATATTCTTTAAAACTGAGGGAAAACCTTTCTCTTTTATGAAAATGCAAATTTCAATTATGTATGTTAATGGTAATTAGTTGAAAGTGAAAAAACGAATATAAAGATGGCAAAAAAAGAGAGGAAATAAAAAGATCCCCGCTTTCTTCGTCACACGTTGTAACTTGTTTTCCCGATTACAGTGAATGCTGTTTCCTTCACAGATTGTGTACGTCTGCCGAAATCCGAAGGATACTGCTATATCGTACTACCACCACCGTCGTCTGCTGATGAACATGCAACTCTCAGTGGACGAATTTATTGAAGCCTTTCTGGAGAATGTGGGTAAGTGGGTTGAATCCGTAATTAAGACATAGAATGCCGACTCTGTTGCGATAAATGTACATCAGCTGGCCCAAAAGTACCGGAATAGTCCTAAGTAATGCGGAATCGACCACAAGATGTCGCGAGAGGCGGACCTGATAGCATAAGAGGAGGGGGGAGTATTGTATAGTCAGTAATGAAGCAGTAACAACAGAATGGATCGGTCAGGAGACTGCAAGGTGGACTTTGTAACCTAAAGCTTCTCAAGTTGACTCTTGATGATGTGATTGTGAAGTGGAAACGCGAGGTCTCAACCACAGATAAACAAAAAAAAAAAATGGCATAGCATCAGCGAAAGGAAGTACTCTGATCCAAAGCTCTGCCAGCAGTCCAGGTGGCGCAGTGACTGTGGGTACGGAGTTACAAGGAATGGGGTAGCAGTAACAATACAAGTATTATCGTCGCCATTGAATTATCCTCGTCACCACCTTAGTGTCTTGTACAGCAAGGAAGCAAAGGAAAGATTGTTGTTACGGGTGACCAGTGCCTTCTTTCTACAACACAAATGCACATGTGAATTAATACAGTTCTTTATTTAGATGAACATTTAGTTAACTGGAATGGAGAGCATGTGTTGTGGAACAAGCTCCTCAGTAATAGTCCTTTTGCAGACAATATCGATAATCTCGCTCTTACAAACTTAGTCTCACTGCTGGTAATGTACAAGTCCTGCTGCAGTCAATAATCGGGTCTCTGTGTACTGTTGTAAGCCGTGATGAACTATACTGGCTCTGTGAACAGACTCCAAACTGGCAGAGCGAGCCCGTGAGGCAACCCAGTCAGCGGTGGAGGCCTAAATACCTGCTGTCGAGAGGGCGTTGGCGGCCTGTTGTTTGTCAGTGTGTCTCTAGCCTCTCTTGCGACAGGCGCGCTTCACCCAGCGCCCACTATCGATCTTCGCGCTACATCTTTGCCGACCGGTGTGCTGGTGACACCTTACGCCAGCGCAGGTACAATGGTCGAGCAACTCCTCATAAACCACGCATGTTTTTAAGTGACACTTGAGCTGATGTAAAGAGTTATGCTGCCCTGGCAGTGGACGACTGAAAACCACCGATTTGGTGAATCACGCTATAGTCTGTGGCAATCGAAGACAAGTGTTTAGGTTTTTTGTGAGCACCTGTAGGACGGAAGTCCAGAGGTGGTGGTGTTGTGGTACGAGCGTGTTTCTCGCGGTTTTGGTGTGGTCCTCATACTGCACTCGGTGAAACACTAAGCACAAAAATGGAAATGAGCGTTTGGCGTCATTGGCCGGGAGACCCCTCATGGGGCAGGTCTAGCCGCCTTGGTGCAAGTTTTATTATATTCGAGGCCACATTGGGCCACATGCGCGTCGTATTGGGATGAAATGATGATGAAAACAACACAACACTCAGTACATGAGCGGAGAAAATCCCCGACCCAGCCGGGAATCGAACCCGGGCCCCTTAGGACAGCAGCCCGTCATGCTCACTTTTTATTATTATTGTAATAGGGGCAGTTTCCCACGACTAGGACAAGAGAGTGCCCTGGAACGTCTGTCCGCTCCTCTTCAAAAAGGCCGATGGCAGAATGAGGGTGACTTCTTATGCAGTAATTATTAATCAAAACATAAACAGCGGCGGGATACCACTCAGCTATCGGGGTGGACACACTAAGCACAGATGAAGTCATTTGACAGCACTGTGTACTCTATACAGCAGGGGAACAGATCGAAGACGATGCTTGTCTGTACCAGCATGACGATGCACCCTGCCATAAAGCAGCATCTGTGAACCAAACACTTGTGAACAACAACGTTCCTGAAGTGTGGTCGCTGAACCCTGTAGAACTCCTGTGGGCTAAGTTAGAACGCCGACTATGCTCCAGACACCAGCGCCAGATCCCCTGCATCAGATAGTGCACGATTAGGTAGATGTTGTTAAAACGAAATGAGGCTAAGATCTTTGTTTTCGAAATAAAAGTCCCATAGTCACACTTTTTTTATTCTGTTTATCTTTCGTCTACTATTTTTTGGGTCGTAATCCCATTCTCAATCAATACTTTCTGCCGCCAGTCAAGCTGATACGCACGCATGTGGTATGTTCACTGCTTGAGCAAACCAAATTGCGATGTTACAGAGATATTGAAATTGGGAAATTAACATACGTTCCTTTGTATCTTTTTTCTTAAAGATTCTCTTGTGAATATTGTCTCTATCTCCTCTAACGGCATCAACTGCTGCGCTGAAACACTGGGTATTGAAGGTATTACGTGCTGAATGGTCTCCAACTGACCTGTTAGCTCCATCAGAGGAGGGGGCTTCGCACTTATCACATCACTGTCATCGACAAAATCTTCAATTATCCTTTAACTCTTCGATGATAGATTCGCTGGTATATGCTTCAAACACCAACGCATCAGCCACTGACAAGTATTCAACTACTGAAGCATCTATGCTTTTGCCAGTAACTACTGAATAAATCTCCAAATCACTTTGAATATCATCCTGCGTTTTTCCGTCCATAAATGTTTCTCACCAACATTCTCACTTTCGGAAATTCTTGCATTTTTCCAGCAGTTTACAATCACATTCGGCTATACACTATTCCTGGAACTAGCAATCATGTCACAAGCCTGCTTCACATTGAAACTTTAGGGATTGCTCACCTTTCTTGCGATCACGCGTTCAACTAAACGTGAACGGTATTTTGTCTTAAAGTTCTTAATCGTCCCCTTATTTAGTGACTGAAGAACCGAAGTACAGGTGGGGGGACGTAAGTTAGTAAGTTCTTCAACGCTAGCATGTTGTTATACGCACTACAATTATCCACCAGCAATACAATTTTCTTACTCTTCATTGGCATCTCTCTATCAAGCGAAGGCAGCCAATAACTAACAAGAGTAGATGTCATCCATGCTTTTCGATTTACCTTGTAATTCACTGCAATAAAAGAAATCACATTCACAATACGACTGCAGCGAAACATTACAGCTGAAGCTATTCTGTACTGAATTAACTTTCAAATTAAACGAAAGTAAAATAAAATGTATGTACCTTCTTACATTGTACTTTCTTACATTTTTCAAGAACCGAGCGAGGTGGCGCAGTGGTTAGCACACTGGACTCGCATTCGGGAGGACGACGGTTCAATCCCGCGTCCGGCCATCCTGATTTAGGTTTTCCGTGATCTCCCTAAATCACTCCAGGCAAATGCCGGGATGGTTCCTCTGAAAGGGCACGGCCGACTTCCTTTCCTGTCCTTCCCTAATCCGATGAGACCGATGACCTCGCTGTTTGGTCTCTTCCCCCAAAAACCAACCAACCAACCAACATTTTTCAAGCACCACGGGTTTACTTAGCGTCCGATCACCAGTGGTGTCAATTTATGTGTCCCTGACGCGTTGCTGCAGTGAACAATAGTTAGGCGTACTTTAGATTGTTCCCCCCTTTGCACTTTTCTCCTCTAAAGGCCATAAGTCTTCTCTGGCATCAGTTGATATTTTGGGGAATAGGAGCGCCATGAAATAACCATTAAATGCGTAAAATTTAAGTGGTATATGACCCGTATTTATAAAAATGAACAGTTCAATGTAGAGATCAGTTAATCAACAGTAAACAGCCGCAGTGAATAATATTTGGATTCCCCAACCACTCCTCGTTACTTTATTTCACTTTGTGAGCAATAAATGAAAAACATTGACACTTGCTCTTACACTTCACAAATATTGACCTGATTATTTACAATTTTCACGTAACTTCATTATGATCTTAGTCCATAATAATAAAAAAAAGTTTCTTGAAATAATAGTGTTAGTGACAGTTTGTCAACGATTAAGCCGAGACCGCTACGGTCGCAGGTTCGAATCCTGCCTCGGGCATGGATGTGTGTGATGTCCTTAGGTTAGTTAGGTTTAAGTAGTTCTAAGTTCTAGGGGACTTATGACCTCAGAAGTTGAGTCCCATAGTGCTCAGAGCCATTTTGATTAAGCCGACAAACATACCGCGACCACACGAAGGACTAAATTGAAATGGAAATAAGAAAACGACTAGGAATGCAATTGCACAACCAGTCCTGACGTTGTACTTCATAATGCAAGCAAGGCTTACGGAAATAATGACACATTCATAGGATTTGTCGACAGACCAAAAGCGTTCGACCTCGTTAGCGTAGCAAGCTGTTTGAAATTCTGTGGAAAAGAAGTGTAGGCTACAGGTAAAGAGCAGAACCAACAGGCAAAAGTCAGAATAGAAGACCAAGAACGAAATACTCGGACTACAAAGGATATTACACGGGCATGTACACTGCGTTTCTTACTGTTTAATCTATCACTGAAGAAGCGCTATTGGAAGTAATACAAAGGTTCAAAACTGGAATTAAAATTCAGAATGGAAGAATATAATGGTAGTATTCGCTAATGAATTCGCTATCGTCAGTGAAAGTGAAGAAGAATTATAGGATGTGTTGAATGGAATGAACGGTATAATGAGTACAGAATATGGATTGAGAGTAAAGAGAAAAAATATAAAGGTAATGAGATGCAACAGAAATGAGAATAGCGAGATACTTAAGATCAAAATTGGGGATCACGAAGTAGAGTATGCTACGAATTCTGCTGCTTTCGAGCCGGCCGCTGTGGCTGAGCGGTTCTAGGCGCTTCAGTCCGGAACCGCGCTACTGCTACGGTCGCAAGTTCGAACCCTGCCTCGGGCATGGATGTGTGTGGTGCCATTAGGTTAGTTAGGTTTAAGTGGTTCTAATTCTAGGGGACTGGTAACCTCAGATTATAAGTCCCATAGTGCTTAGAGCCATTTGAACCATTTTTCTGCTGCTTTAGAAGCTAAATTACCCTGACGGACGCAGCAAGGACGACATAAAAAATCATATTAACACAGTCAAACAGGACCTTCCTGCCAAAAGAAGTCTGTTAGTATTAAATATGGGCCTCCATAATTTGACGAAGAAATTTAGAAGTATTTGAAATGTAACGTGGGCTGCGGTTGTAATGCAATGTTTTAGATGTGGTGCTATAGAGGGTTGTTAGAGTGTAGGTGGCCTGATGGGATAATGAATACGGAAGTTACCCATAAATTCTAAGAAGAGAGAAATACGAGTGGTAACCACTGACAAGAAGAAGGACAGGATGATGGGGCATTTGTGAAGACATCAGTGAATAACTTCCGTGGTGCTACAGGTAGCTGTAGAGGGTAAAACTTCAGAGGAAGACAGAGACTGGAATTCATCCAGCAAATAATGGAGTACCTAGGTTGCAAGAGGCACTAAAGAGGAATCTGTGGTGAGCTACATGAAACGAATCAGAAGATTGATGGCCGAGAAATAAACAAATAAATAATAATGGAATTATATTTCCAAAACACACTAGCAAAACTTTGTGATCGAAGACGCTATATTACATGCTTGGTCAAAAATATTGAGCATCCTAGGTAATATTGACTGTTGTGAAAAATAAGAAATTAAGTAAATAGAAACAGCTTGTTTGTGTTTATAATGTTTATTAGTAACACACGATCAGTATTTGGTGGACTCATCTTTTGCTCTTGTTGCAGCAGGAATTCTTTTTGCTGTGTGCCGCCTGACTGCGCTTCAGTAAATCCCGTAAATGCTCTATAGGGTTCAGGTTCGGTCATTGGTCAGGACAGTCCAGCAGTTCGATGTTATTTTTCCGAAGCCAAGTCATCGTGCGTACAGATTTATGGTAGGCTGCGTTATTGTGCTGGAATTTAACTCCATTTTTGTACTGCCAAAAAGAGTTTTAAAAGAGGGCAATAAAGCAGATTCTAGGACGTCTATGCACTTTGTGGAATCCATGCTATCTTCACATACGACTTTTGTCCCCCTCCTGCGCCGGCCGAAGTGGCCGAGCTGTTCTAGGCGTTTCAGTCTGGAACCGCGAGACCGTTGCGGTCGCAGGTTCGAATCCTGCCTCGGGCATGGATGTGTGTGATGTCCTTAGGTTAGTTAGGTTTAAGTAGATCTAAGTTCTAGGGGACTGATGACCTCAGAAGTTAAGTCCCATAGTGCTCAGAGCCATTTGAACCATTTGAACCCCCTCCTGCAGCGCTACCACGCCATGAGGCTCCCTCCGCCGTGTCTTACGGCAGGTACCACATATTCCTCGCCCATCCGGCGACGGACGTACTGTAGGTCGCACCCTGTGGACCAAAAATCTGAAATTTCTATAAATATTACACACAATTCTTTCATGAGTTTTTAAAATAATTCCTTTTGTTTTGTACCCAAACTGGAATGTGTTGCTAGAGCATCAAGTTGAGTAACCTACCTGAATGTTTGCTTCGTCAGACCACACGATATTTGACCAGTCTTGTTCGGTGAACGTTTGGTGTTTTAGAGACCGCTCACACGGTGCCTTTCTATTCTTGTCAGAGAGCGATGGCTTCTTCCTGGCTGTACAGCTTTTTAGACCAGCTTCTTGAAGTCGTCTACGAATGGTACTAGCAGATATCTTTTATTGGAACTTTCCGACAACTCAGCAACGAGGCCTAGGAAGGTTTTCTTCATATTTTTTAGCAACTCTCTTACTACTGTCCCCACGGTCTGATATGATTCACTAGCGGCAGATTCTGCGCCTATTAACATGCCACCCGGTCATGGCGAATCGCTCAATAACATATTGTACAGATCGGAATGAAAATTTCACAGTTTTCGAAATCTTCACCTGCGATCTCGCTTGCTCATGCAAAAGCTTTATCTGCACTCGTTTTACTAAACTAAGTTCGTTTATTTCAGGCCTAATGCACTAGTATCACCGATGTCACAGATACATACAGGAAAAGATCACTACATTAGTGGTACGTGTCCACAACGAGCGAATGAAGCGAACTGATTAGTACACAGAAAAACATTCAAATGACAAATTTTATTACACCAGGTATTTTATTCTTCGTTGATCCATTATGGATCGTGGGACGACGGCTGGTATGAACTTCTTGATTCAGTAATTTGCCAATAGCCGTATGTATTGTAGAAATTTATTTTACTTTATGAACTACTATGTGCTACCAGTTTCGGCATTGTATTGATGCCATCTTCAGGCGCCTGTACAATGAGGAGAAGAAATGTACTATTATAAAAAATACAGAACATACGTTAACAACTGACAGGTATCATGTTAACTATTTAAGTGGCTCAAAAACACATTCTATATCACTAAAACTATATGTAACATTAGAGCACATATGCCTCCGCCTATGTCATGCTGTTGTTAATAGTTTTCACTGTTTTACTCAAATATAGCGTGGTATATGAACATATGTATACGCTATCATTCATAAAACCATACCACACGGGCCCGCATCTCGTGGTCGTGCGGTAGCGTTCTCGCTTCCCACGCCCGGGTTCCCGGGTTCGATTCCCGGCGGGGTCAGGGATTTTCTCTGCCTCGTGATGGCTGGGTGTTGTGTGATGTCCTTAGGTTAGTTAGGTTTAAGTAGTTCTAAGTTCTCGGGGACTGATGACCATAGCTGTTAAGTCCCATAGTGCTCAGAGCCAAGCCATACCACACGGTTGTAATAGGCCATGCAACACATCAAATGTACTGCATACAATCGTATGTCCAGTGGAACATAGGAAGAATTTTTTTTAATAATACACACATAATACGACCTAGACCACACATATGTAAGTTATGTATTCTGACATGGTTGTCAAATGGCTCTGAGCACTATGGGACTCAACTGCTGAGGTCATAAGTCCCCTAGAACTTAGAACTACTGAAACCTAACTAACCTAAGGACAACACACACAGCCATGCCCGAGGCAGGATTCGAACCTGCGACCGTAACGGTCGCGCGGTTCCAGACTGTAGCGCCAGAACCGCTCGGCCACCAGCGGCCGGCGACATGGTTGTCACATTTTCTTGTATTTTAATTAATTTAATTGTTATCTATATTAGTTAATTATTATTAAAAAATTCTTCCTGTGTTCGGCTGTTAGTAAATTACTGAATCAAGAAGATATTTTATTGGTGGCTTGAGGTGGATCATTGTTTTGGCCTTTCTCGATGCCGACAAAATACTTTTTAAACTAAAAGGTTTATTTACTGTTATGTAAACAGCACACGTCCGAAATTTCTAGGGTTCTCAACACTTTTCGCCAACGGTGTATTGCAGATACAGATTTGTTGATGTTATTATGTTCGTCCCTTCATGATCTATGGATGTTGTAGTTGATGGGGTAGCTTGCGTGCCTCAGCGATACAGATAGCCTTATCGTAGTTGCAACCACGACAGAAGCCCGCCTGTTGAGAGGCCAGACAAACGTGTGGCAGCAGCCTTTTCAGTAGTTGCAGAGGCAACAGTCTGGATGATTGACTGATCTGGCCTTGTAACATCATAAAAACTGCCTTGCTGTGTTGCTACTGCATAAGGCCGAAAGCAAAGGAAACTGCAGCCATAATTTTTCTCGGGGACATGCAGCTCTGCCGTATAGTTAAACGATGGCGTCCTCTTGCGTAAAATACTCCAGAGCTAAAACAGTCGCCCATTTGGATCTCCGGGCGGTGGCTCACAGGAGGATGTCATCATCGGGAGAAACGAAACTGATGTTCTACGGATCGAAGACTGGAATTTTAGATCCGTTAATCAGGCGACTTTTGAAACGTGGTGCTACAGAAGAATGCTGAAGATTATATGGGTAGACCAAGTAACCAATGGGGAGGTACTGAACAGAATTTGGGAGAAAAGAAATTCGTGGCACAACCTAACCAGAAGGAGGGATCGGTTGGTAGGACACATTCTGAGATATCAAGGGATCACCAATTTAGTATTGCGGGGTAGTGTGGGTGGTAAAAATCGTAGAGGGCGACCAAGGGATGAGTACAGTAAACAGATTAAATGGCTCTGAGCACTATGGGACCTAACATCTGTGGTCATCAGTCCCCTAGAACTTAGAACTACTTAAACCTAACTAACCTAAGGACATCACACACGTCCATGCCCGAGGCAGGATTCGAACCTGCGACCGTAGCGGTCACGCGGTTCCAGACTGAAGTGCCTAGAACCGCACGGCCACACCGGTCGGCACAGTAAGCAGATTAAGATGGACGTATGTTGCAGTAGTTATTCGGAGATGAACGGGCTTGCACAGGATATGGTGCATCAAAAAAGTCTTCGGAATGAAGACTGCAACATCAACAAAATGTTTGTGAAAGAGTCTACTTGTAGCATGTTGTTACGTCTTGACACCTTACAAGTGAAGTTATTAAAGCATAAAGAGGCTTGATAAAAGCGTCGAACTGGCAGTTTGACGTGAGGATGACATCTCGTTTGTTCCACCAAGAGAAAACATTTGTTTCTGGTGTAATTGAGTTGTTGATGCTTAACAAAAACCGCCTTGCTTGTATTATTACACACTTATTGAGTAATAATACAGCTGACATGGGTTTTATTAATCATTAACATCAATGTCAGGTGTGGTACTAAACATAATCAAGATTAAGCGAGTTGTCTGTCACTTGGGATGCGATGTATTTTAATTGCAGGTTCTATCTCGTTTTGTTTTAGTCAACTACTCTCCATACTGGAGCAGCGCTCTGGAATTCTGGAAACTGCGAAACGAGCCAAACGTTCTATGGAACACCTATGAAGATATGAAAAAGGTGAGAATAGGCTAGCAGTAATGTAACGGCTGATTCGTTAGAGCCAAAATGTTATAAAGTGTTTGGTGGAGGTTTCATGGGGCAGACTCTAGTTCTGTACTCTAGTCTTCCTTCTGTCAACACTTTAGTGTGTGGAGGTCGCGTGACTCATCAGGGAGTGCTGGGAAGGAAGGACTAAAGCCCGAAGCGGACGTACAGACTACTCCGCTCGAATTACATCAAAGGGGCAGCGGAATTTAACGGCCCCGTCAGACGCTACATCAACAGCGTCACACGCTTTCACTATACGAGAGACTAGAATTCTGAGGCACTGGCTCAGAGGGATGCCGGAAGTGCTTGTGTAGTATTATAGCATTCGAATTTCAACAACAAGGCATTAGTGAGACGTAATTGATTCACTTTGCGTATCTAGAAGAGGATTACAAAGAAATGGAATCAGGTGGGGTACAGCACTAAAGATTCGTGTGTCGGACGCTATACTTTTTATTTTGACGGAGCATCTTCAGTGGATGTGCTGGAATATTACGTGACTTTTTCGCTGTCACATATTCGTTATAGATTTAAAAACAATGCAATTTTTATAATTGAAAGGAAATATACCTACAGATCAGAGTCTAACTCATTATTTGAAAGCCAGGCAGATTTCCCTGATCTGCGAAACCGGCTGGAAGCCTCCATATTTTTGTGCAGCCGTTGTGATTTCGTAACATGTCAACTGCCATTTCCCGTGTCTAGTGTGACATTGACTTTTGTGTTTCCTACTTTCGTGGTTTTTGCTTTCACTTGTACACTGAAGCGCCAAAGAGATTGGTATAGGCATGCGTATTCAAAAACAGAGATGTGTAAGCAGGCAGACTCTCTCAATCCTACTGACAAACCCATATTTTTTCACAACCATTTCTAGCACTCAAATCCACCATGATCATTAGATTTTCATTTAACTTTACCTCCTGCTTGCGACGTCTACATGCGTAGTTCAACTATCGTTGTCGGCGTTGGCCTTTCTATCGAATCTGTTATGACGCTACCGCCGCAGTCTGATCAATTTGGTGGAATCTGCCGTGGTACCGCCAGCAAAATGTCAGCCTCTCCATCACATATTCATGTAATCTGTGAGCGTCCTTGTGAGCTAGTTTACAAAATGTATAACACAATACATGATTGTCGTCGTCTCTCGTACAACAGTTCGTCTCCACACATTTTTGTTCGTCTTCCCTTTGGATTGGAGCTAACGTTCCCTGGCCTCACAAGTTTTGCAAAATGTTTTTTTAGATCCCGCTGCCAGACACCAGTTTACGTGAACTTGCTTAAATTATTTTAATATTACATCTATATGGAAGAAAACTATCACTACAAGAAGCTTTAAAACGAACACACAAAGATTTTTATGCAGTAGTATTTAACTTCAGAATTAAGGCCTACTCCGTTAATCAGAAATGGGTGTCTTTCACATGCGGAATATAAAGGCTATAGGATGAACATTGAATTTTACGCATGTCATATATTTTGTATTCCCATTTTTGCCTGGTAACAAGGTGTCGAACCATGGTGCAATACTGAATCAATATACGTACGTCAATACAGAAGTGTGCCGGTAGCGGTACGACTTTCCATATATGGTGATGAATAACTGACTTATTATCAGCTATTATTTTCCGTTTTCTTCCGTAATGTAACATCTGCTGATGGCCACTCTAGGCCGAAATCGGTAATGACTGTGTCATAGAATGTGACTGGGTCTAAAATAAACATAACATGTTATTTTGTCGTTGTCTAGTCTATATTCTGATACTTTCTATTCCTGCTATACTGAGTGTACTAGGAACAGGAAGGATGTACGGTAGGCGTGTTCCGCTAAACATTTTAAAAGGGGGAACATGGACTCGGGAAAGGCACGAGTCTGAATGAAAAAATGCCTTTCCGACTTGTCGTCTCGAACTAGAGTAACTCTACGGTAACTCACGGAGCGTTTGCGTGAGAAGAAGTTTTGCTTCCGCCTACCAATGTATACAACTTACTCACGTTTCGTGTAACGCGTGTTGCCGACATTTCAGGATCATCCACAAATCGGCGTCGCTGATTAATTTATGCATCCTTTCAGAATACTAATTACTTAGAGAACGGGTACATTTGCTTCGCTGATGTCTGCTTTTTTAATCTTCGTGTCGACGACCTAGGACAACCTATCAGCTATACTCTTCTTTTTTTGTATTGTTTCCTATGTTTTCAATACTCCCATATTTTCTAGCCATGTCGCCTTTTCCTTTCTTCTGCCTATGTTGATACCGATTTGTTATTGCTTCTGCCTTGAACCCCTTCTAAACTTAGTATTTTATTTTCAAAGAGGTGTCTTCCTAAAATGTATTCCATTCTATTCTGGCCGGCTAGTGCAGCAACCGCTTTGAATTATTTCAGATAGAGAAACAGTGTGGTTTGTTCTTTTGTGTCATCATCAGACTCTTACTTTTACACAATATGATAATGTCCCAGAAGGATGTAACGTGGTATTGAAATATAATAACTTTGAAATCCAGACTTTTTTCAGTTTCAAAGTTTCTATTTCCGATTGTCTGATGTTGTTTCTTTCAGTCCTTTTCTCACTCCTGTAAGGCATGCTATTGTCGATTTCTTCCTCCAGAACTATTTGAAGATTAGTTTCTTTAGGTTGTTCTCGTTCATTCGGTAGAGGTGTCCAAAGAAGACTAATCTTCGCTTTGCCAGTACTCCAAATATTTACTCTAAATTTTCGTAAAACCCTTTGTTGCTTCTCATTTACCAACGAAGTGTAGCTTGTATTTTACCGATTATTTTTCTAATAATATGTCATTCAAGTAGCTCTGTTCTTAAAACTATCATTTGTAAATTTTTCGACGGAGTTACAAATAATAGTTTTAATAACAATAATTCGCTGCCTCACGTTTCTGCGTCATGCTGGTGGTTTATAATTGTGTTCCATTCAGCTACGAGGGACCTAAAAAAAAGTAAGTTACACATTATTGTGGCAGCCTACGTAGCTTGTACTGAATGTTGACTATACTTCAAAGTGACAGAGCTGCATTCTTCGACACAGTCACGAGTCTCTATTAACAACGATCGGTATGTTCAACTAATCGTTTAATTCCTCGACGCCAGAAAACCACTCCTTGCTCGCGAAGCCATTCCAGGACCACACTGTGAATATCCTCATTATTGGACAATCTCTTCCCCTAAATGTTCTTTCAGTTAGACGAACACATGGAAACTACGTGCTGCAAGCTCTGGAATGCGCGGTGGATGCTTCCAAACTTACCACTGAAAGCGTTGAAGCAAAGCATTCGCTGCGCGCGCTGTGTGGGGCGTTGCATTGTTGCGCAGGAGTACAGCACTTCTGCTTAATTTTACATGCCACTTGTTCATTACGTTTTGCCACTGTCTCGCGTATTCAGCTTTGGAGTAAGTTTCCCGTAGCAACGCCAGTTTACTCGCAACCCATGATGAACTTTTTCTCTTTTTCTCCGGAGGGACCGTGTGGCGCTGATCTATGGACTGCTGTTTTGTTTCCAGTTCGAAGTGGTGAACCTACGTTTCATCTCTTTGTGACGATGTTCGACAAAAGAAACTGTCACGATCGGCCTCGTAATGCGCGAGCAATTCCGCGTAGACGGTCCTCTTTACGGCTTTGTTTTAGGAAGCGAGGAAGCTAGCGGGCGTACACCTTTTGAGTACCCCAAATGGTGGATGAGTGTGTCAGCAACATCACCAGAATCGTCCAGTTGTGCAACGACGTGTTTGATTGTGAACGCTGGATGTCCTCGAAATATAGTGTCCGCACATTCCAGCGCTGGGCTCCCAGCTGTGTGTGGCCAGCCGGCCTAGACCTTGTTGCGATGGCGACAGACACTTCGCCCAATGGCTCTCCGTGCTTTTGTTCACTGCCAGGTCTCCACAGACATTCTGCAAGCTCCTCTCAATAACTGCTATGATCTGGTTTTCTGCCAAAAGGAACTCAATGAGAGATCTCTGCTTGGAACGCACCTCCATTACGGACGCCATTTTGCAGAATATGTATACCGTCGCCATCTGTGAGAACTTCATGAAACAAAGCAAAGTGACAACACATACCTGACTTTTTCAGCCTAAATTTCCTAGAAAAAATGTGTTGCTTTAGTTATTGGTTCGTTTCACAGGTTGTTGTTGTCGTGGTCTTCAGTCCAGAGACTGGTTTGATGCAGCTCTCTATCCTGTGCAAGCTTCTTCATCTCCCAGTACCTATTGTAACCTACATCCTTCTGAATCTGCTTAGTATATTCATCTCTTGGTCTCCCTCTACGATTTTTACCCTCCACGCTGCCCTCCAATACTAAATTGGTGATCCCTTGATGCCTCAGATCATGTCCTACCAACCGATGCCTTCTTCTAGTCAAGTTGTGCCACAAATTTCTCTTCTCCCCGATTCTATTCAATACCTCCTCATTAGTTACGTGATCTACCCATCGAATCTTCAACATTAATTGTGAATGGTATCCACCAACAAAGGGTGCTTCTTTGGTTCGTTCAATAGGGTAGTTCCACTAAAAGGTGTTCTATCCCAACATACAAAACAAAGAGGCTCCGTCTGCAACGGTTTTTCCCCCTCATCGGTCCAGGTCCACCCCCCGCTCCTATCTTCCGCCGTGTCGCCTCTATAGAGAAACCAGACTATCGCCGCATTTTTAAATTGTGCCTGTCTGCCTACTATGTGTTTTAATGAGCATCACCGACCTTTTGTTTTTATATTTTCTTCGCAACTTTTTCACCTTGTTTCAGTTCTTAACAGTCACCAGTTTGTCGCCTGCTTTTATTGTTATATGTCCTAATTCTGTTTTTTAACTTTTCTGTAGGCTGCAGACCGGTGTGTTATGCTGCTGCAATCCGCCCCCCCCCCCCTCTCGGGCGGGGGGATCGAAATCCAATAAAAGAAAAAAAAACTGCAACGGTGGTCCGTTGGCTGTGTCCTTTCCTTAAGACGCTCTTGTTCTGGCCGTCGACTCGTATCTCTCTACTTCGGAACATAGTCCGTTCTAAGTTCAGACTTTTTGTGTAGCTTAAAATAAGGATTTTGGATAAGGATATCAAAATGCTTAAATTGGTTTCGCAGTCAATAAGGTCTTTTGCCAGAATAAAGTTTTTATTCCAATTAAATCTGCGAGAACTTGTACCCGTGCTTTCCTTGTAGTCCGGATCGGACAACGCGTTCTCACCAATGTTTCCCCCCTTGTCCAATAACTAAAAATGGTTCAAATGGCTCTGAGCACTATGGGACTTAACTTCTAAGGTCATCAGTCCCCTAGAACTTAGAACTACTTAAACATAACTTACCTAAGCACATCACACACATCCATGCCCGAGGCAGGATTCGAACCTGCGACCGTAGCGGTCGCGCGGTTCCAGACTGTAGCGCCTAGAACCGCTCGGCCACCCCGGCCGGCCATCTGGCCGTAATAACGGCCTTGATACGCCTGGGCATTGAGTCAAACAGAGCTTGGATGGCGCGTAGAGGTACAGCTGCCCATGCAGCCTCAACACGATACCATAGTTCGTCAAGAGTAGCGACTGGCGTATTGAGACGAGCCAGTTGCTCGGCCACCATTGACCAGACGTCTTCAATTGGTGTGAGATCTAGAGAATGTGCTGGCCAGGGCAGCAGTCGAAAATTTTCTGTATCCAGAAAGGGCCGTACAAGACCTGCAACACGCGGTCGTGCATTATCCTGCTGAAATATAGGGTTTCGCAGGGATCGAATGAAGGGTAGAGCCACAGGTCGTAACTCATCTGAAATCTAACGCCCACTGCTAAAAGTGCCGTCAATACGAACAAGAGGTGACCGACATGAGTAACCAATGGCACCCCATACCGTCACGCCGGATGATACGCCGGTAGGCCGATGACGAATACACGCTTCCAATGTGCGTTCACCGCGATGTCGCCAAACACGGATGCAACCATCACGATGCTGTAAACAGAACATGTATTCATCCGAAAAAATGAGGTTTTGCCATTCGTGCACGCAGGTTCGTCGTTGAGTACACCTTTGCAGGCGCTCCTGTCTGTGATGCAGCGTCAAGGGTAACCGCAGCCGTGGTCTCCGAGCTGATAGTCCATGCTGCTGCAAACGTCGTCGAACTGTTCGTGCAGATGATTGTTGTCTTGCAAACGTCCCCATCTGTTGACTCAGGGATCGAGACATGGTTGCACGATCCGTTACAGCCATATGGATAAGATGGCTGTCATCTCGACTGCTAGTGATACGAGGCCGTTGGGATCCAGCACGGCGTTCGTATTACCCTCCTGAACCCACCGATTCCATATTCTGCTCAGTGCTACACTCCGTGAAGAATGGGCTGCCAGTCCCCAAGAAACCTTCCAGCAGCTGATTGAACGTATGCCTGCGGGATTGGAATCCGTCATCAAGGCTATGGGTGGACCAACACCATGTTGAATTCCAGCATTAACAATGGAGGGCCCCCGAACTTGTAAGTCATTTTCGACCAGGTTTCCGGATACTTTTGATCACACAGTTTATTATTGTAATAATTTCCCGTGGAATGTATATGATCTATTGCTGGCCATTATGCCTCTCACGCACCGCTTTCCCTTGCAGTCTCTGGAAATTCAGTGATTATAGTCACCAAGCCCCGAAAAGATTTTCTTGTCTTCAGAAGGAGCAAATCGCTTCGCTGTGCATCATAAACCCGCGAAAAACCATCCGTCACTGCGTAGTCGTGTCGATGCTATAGTAATTACCATTGCGTACTTAAGTGTTTAGCTATCAGTTTGCCGGGTTTTAAGAAGCAACTTAACGACGGCTTCGCGCGACATCGGACACCCAGTGACTGATTGTGAGACCAGGGGAGATGAATAATATTCTTACTTCATCTACCTAGAAACCGGAAAGTTCAAACAAGTCCGTATTATGTGGAGAAAGCGGTAATGTAATGAAAATACTGTCGATATCAGGGAAGAAACGAATCCAACACGCATTTTGCCGGAACCTTAGCAAAGTATAATGGCTAAAATAAAGTTAGCGACGTCTTCCGCTCTGTCAAACGCTTTCCGGGGCTAGAGGAATATCAAATCTGTATGTCGCCTTTCATCAATGATTCTCAGGATACGAGTGAGAAAAGTGCAAGCTGAATTCTGGACTAGGGATGCTTTCTAGAATCCGTGCTGCTTTGTAGACAGATACCTTTCTATCTCACGGAAATTTACTGTATTCGAACTCAGAATGTATTCAATAATTCTGAAAAACACCGGCGTCAAGGATGTTGCTCTGTAGTTTTGAGTGCCCTTCATTCTGCTCTTTTTATACACAGGAATCACATTCTTTTTTCAAGTTGCTGGGGACTTTTCACTGGAAGAGAAATTCGAGATAAATGCAAGCTAAGTAAGAAGCGAATGCCGCAGAGCTGTCTATGTAAATCCGAACTGGAATTCCATCGGTACATGGTGACTTTCTTCCTCTCCACCTCAGGAATTCTTATTTCTGCGTGCTCCATACAAAAGTCTGTGCGATGTCCAAACAGCGGTAAGTCAGTACGAGTTTTCTGCGTGGATGATTTTTTGAACGCAAAATTTAAAACCTCAGTTTTCCCTTTGCTGTCTTCTGTTGTCATGCCACACTGGCCGACGAGTGACTGGAGGCACCGACTCGCTTAATGATTTTGTGTAGACAAGAATTTTGTTGGGTTTTCGGCAACGTCTTTCCCTAACAAAAGACGGTGAAATTTGTATGTTCTGTACATCGATCTTACATCTGTTGCACTTTTTTCTAGTCCATTCTCTTAAATGGGCCTTCCAAGATATTTAAATTTACAAACTGGCTCTGTCTTACATGCTTGTGTTTCTGTGGATTTTTCCCACATTAAAAAAAAAAATTGTCATAAGTTTAATTTTTTCAGCAGAAATTCTGACACAGGTTCTATCGTCTGTCTCTTCAGCTGAAATTCCGAGACCAGTTCTATTCTACATTTCTTCCAGAATATTTATTTAAGTAACTCATTTCCGATATTGTAAATGTATTGCAAAATCGTCTGCAAAAGACAGGCAGCGTACCTCAGCTCCATTTGATTTTGTTCCCAGAGTTATTGGTTAAATGTTGTGATTTTCTAGCTTCATATTACGGAATCTCATTTTTTTTAAACGCAATTAAATAATAAAGGCGATAAGCTGTAGCATTATCCCGTATCAGTTTTCCTTCCAAATGGCTGACATAATTCGCCCATGATTTTCAGTGCAGATGTAAAACAATGGAAAATCCAAGATGGAATATAGAAATATTATGAATAGCTGCTACTCACCATATGGTGGAGTTGCTGAGTCGCAGATAGGCACAACACAAGTACTGTTAAACGAAGCTTTTGGCCAAACCGCCCTTCATTAGAATTAGACAACACACACGTGAAGGCAACTTGGACTCACATGTCCACAGTCTCTGGCATCTGAGACCAGACTGCGAGCAGCAGCGCATGATGGGAGAGGCAACCATATTGTGGGAGTAACGAGGAGGCTGGAGCAGAGAGGTGGAATAGAGGACAGTGTAATGCTGGAATGAGAACAGTTAAGGGGCTAGGTGGATAAGGACAATAGCTAATGAAGATTGAGGGTTATGGGGACATAGGATATATTGCAGGGAGAGTTTCCATCTGTGCAGTTTAGAGGAGATGGTGTTGTTGGAAAGGATCAAGATGGCACAGGCTGTGAAGCAAACATTGAAATGAAGAACATCATGTTCAGTGGTGTGCCCAGCAACTGGGAAGTCCACCTGTTACTTAGACACAGTTTGTCAGTGGCCACTTATGTGGGCAGACAGCTTTTTGGTTGTCATACCCATGTAGAGTGCAGCACACTGATTGCAGCTTAGCTTGTAGATCACATGACTTGTTTCACACATAGCTCTGCCTTCGATGAGATAAGTGATGCTTGTGACTGGAGTGGAGTAAGTGGTGGTGGGAGAATGTATGGGAGAGGTCTTGCATTTAGTGCTCTGCAGGGATATGAGCCATGAGACAAGGGGTTGGGAGCAGGGGTCGTCCAGGGATGTACAAGGGTATTTTGTAGGTTCGGCAGGTGGCGGACTGCCACTGTGGGAGTCGTGGGAAGGATAGTAGGTAGGACATTCCTCATTTCAGGCACTACAAGAGATAGTCAAAACACTGGCGAAGAATGTGATTTATTTGCTCAAATGCTGGGAGATACTGAGTCACAAGGAGTGTACTCCTCTCTGCCCAGATGGTGGTACATTGGGAGGTAGTGTGTGGCTGGAGAGATAAGGCAATGGAGACCTGTTATTGTACAAGGTTGGGAGGGTACTTACAAGTCTGTGAGAGCCTCAGTGAAAACCCTTGGTATATTTCAAGAGGGACCACTTGTCACTAGAGATGAATGGCCATGGGCGTCTGGGCTGTATGGAAGGCACTTCTTGGTGTGGAATGGGTGACAGCTGTCAAAGTGGAGGTATTGCTGGTGATTGGTAGGTTTGATATGGGTGGAGGTACTGATGTAGCCATATTTGAGGTGGAGGTCAACATCGAGGAAGGTGGCTTGTTATTGAGTAGTATCAGATGAGGTATATGGAGGTGGGGGAGGGTGTTGAAGTTCTGGAGGAATGTGGATAGGGTGTCCTCATCCTGGTTCCACATCACGAAGAAGTCAGCAAAGAATCTGAACCAGGTGAGGGGTTTGTGATTATGTTTAGGAAAGATTCCTCTAGATGCGTCATGAATAGGTTGGCATCGGATGGTGCCATCTGGGTGCCCATAACCATACCCTGGATTTGCTTGTATGTGATGCCTTCAAATATGAAGTAATTGTTGGTGAGGATATAGTTGGTGTGGGTGACTAGGAAGGAGGCTGTAGGTTTGGAATCCATCAGGTATTGGGAAAGGTAGTGTTCAACCGCGGTAAGGTCATGGGCATTAGGGATATTGGTGTAAAAGGAAGTGGCATCGGTACTGAGGAGCAGGGCACCATGTGGTGGACAAGCAGGAATTGTGGAGACCTGGTGAGGAAATGGTTGGTATCTTTTGTACTTTTCTAGGTTGTGGATAATAGGCTGAAGGTGTTGGTCTACAAAAGCAGAGACTCTCTCCATGGTGGCCACTAATAGGCCATAATGGGGCATCTGGGTGGTTGACACTGTAGATCTCGGATTACTGAATTCGCTAACGATTTCCGAAACAGAATGTCATACCTGTCTAGCTCCAACAACCATTCCGTGATCAGAGTCTGTTAATTCCCGTCACGGGGCCATAATCAGGTTGGAAACCTTTTCACGTGAATCACCTGAGTACAAATGACAGCTCCATCAATACACTGCCCTTCTACACCCTGTGTACGTGACCTGTATACGTGCATATGGCTATCTCGTGCTCTTTTTCGTCTCACTTTATATTGCCTCTATTTCCTGGTAACGTATACCAATTATTTTAATGAGTTTAAACCTATTGTTCCATCTTATCTAATGGGAAGATTTTTGTAGATCAAAAAATTTAATCAAATTATGTGGATTTTTCTGAAGTATTACTTCCATTGTTAACTGTCATATTTGCCCCAGCGGTGGCTTTGCCTTCCCTAATGCCAAATTGATCGCCATATATAACAGATTCTCAAATCTGTTTCCGTTTTTTCTTGTTTTTCTGGGCACCAGTTTGGATTTAGGTGCAGTCTGCTGAGGTAGTTCGTACATTTGTCTGCCACTAGTACACCACTGGCAATTAAAATTGCTACACCACGGAGATGACGTGCCACAAAAGCGAAATTTAACCGACAGTAAGAAGATGCTGTGATATGCAAATGATTAGCTTTTCAGAGCATTCACACAAGGTTGGCGCCGATGGCGACACCTACAACGTGCTGACATGGGGAAAGTTTCCAACCGATTTCTCATACACAAACAGCGGTTGACCGGCGTTGCCTGGTGAAACGTTGTTGTGATGCCTCGTGTAAGGAGGAGAAATGCGTATCATCACGTTTCCTACTTTGATAAAGGTCGGATTGTAGTCTATCGCGATTGCGGTTTATCGTATCGCGACATTGCTGCTCGCGTTGGTCGAGATCCCATGACTGTAAGCAGAAATTGCAATCGGCGAGTTCAGGAGAGTAATACGGAACGCCGTGCTGGATCCCAACGGCCTCGTATCAGTAGCAGTCGAGATGACAGGCATCTTATCCGCATGGCTGTAACGGATCGTGCTGCCACGTCTCGACCCCTGAGTTAACAGATGGGGACGTTTGCAAGACAACCATCTGCACGAACTGTTCGACGACGTTTGCAGCAACATGGACTATCAGCTCGGAGACCACGGCTGCGGTTACCCTTGACGCTGCATCACATACAGGAGCGCCTACGATGGTGTACTTAACGACGAACCTGGGTGCACGATTGGCAAGACGTTGTTTTTTCTGATGAATACAGGTTCTGTTTACAGCATAGTGATGGTCGCATCCGTGTTTGGCGACATCGCGGTGAACGCACATTGGAAGCATGTATTCGTCATCGCCATACTGGCGTATCACCCGGCGTGATGGTATGGGGTGCCATTGGTTACACGTCTCGGTCACCTCTTGATCTCATTGACGGCACTTTGAACAGTGGACGTTACATTTGAGATGTGTTACGACCCGTGGCTCAACTCTTTATTCGATTACTGCAAAGCCCTACATTTCAGCAGGATAATGCACGACCGCATGTTGAAGGTCCTGTACGGGCCTTTCTGGTTACGGGAAATGTTCGACCGCTGCCCTGGCCAGCACATTCTCCAGATCTCACACCAATTGAAAACGTCTGGTGGATGGTGGCCGAGCAACTGGCTCGTCACAATACGTCAGCCACTACTCTTGATGAACTGTGGTATCATGTTGAAGCTGCATGGGCATCTGTACCTGTACACGCCATCCAAGCTCTGTTTGAGTCAACGCCCAGGCGTATCATGGTCGTTATTACGGCCAGAGGTGGTTGTTCTAGGTACTGATTTCTCAGGCTCTATTCGTGAAAATGTAATCAGATGTCAGTTCTAGTAGAATATATTTACCCAATGAATTCCCGTTTATCATCTGCATTTCTTGTTGGTGTAGCAATTGTAATGGCCAGTAGTGTATTTACCGGAGTGTCTTGACAATATTCTTCCGAATGAAGATTGGGTAGCATACTTGCAAGATGACGTAGCTGGTGGCTTGTTGGCAGGACCTGGGCGCGGTGATCCGCAAGACGGCCGCCTTCCTGGGCAAGAGCTTGACGGAGGAGCAGGTGAGGCAGCTGGAGGAGCACCTGAGCTTTAGCAGTATGAGGGACAACCCGGCCACCAACTACAGCGCCGTGGTCCAGAGGCTGAGGGCCGGCATCGGTCTGCCGCCAGCGCCTCCCGACCAGGCCTTCATGAGGGAGGGCGCAGTGGGCCGGGCCAGGCAGCGCATGTCTCCGGAGGTGGACCGCCGCTTCGACCAGTGGATCCGGGACAACATCCGTGGCACCGGGTACGATGGCCCCATCTGAGACCAGCTACCGTTACCCTCCCGTGGTGCACCTGTGTCTGACAGGTTGCCTGTCTGACAGGGGTCAACAGCATAATGACAGCATGTTTACAGAAGGCAGCAACTTTGCCACACTGCCTCCTTACCCCAGTCACATCTCCAGAAATACAGCGCAAACAACTACCCTTCTCGACTGGTATTTACAAGTCTCCACGTCTGCACACCAGCCAAGTAGTGGGACACTGTCGAGCAGTCCAGTCAGTTCAGAAGTGAAATCGGCGGTCATCTGCGAGATATCAACAAGTTGCCAATCAGTAGTTATTGATTTACTTTCATGTGATCTTCATGTTATCGTCTATGGTATGTGAGTGTTTACAGACTGGCTGATGCTCTTCAAACAAGTGCTCTGGATTTCACTTAGAACCTGGGACATCACATTTATTTTGTTTGGACTCAGCATCTAAATGACCGCTTATGGACATGTATATTTTACTCTCACCCTCTTCTTACGAGATGAACCGTATATAGTGTGCCTTGAATAGTGACATTTATTAGTTCTGGCAATTCTACCTATCTTGATAAACTGACATTTATTTTATACGCAATGTAGCACACTGTGACAACAGCCTCAACACCTCTCAAACCGGGCATCATTACCAGTGGATCCATGAAACGCATGAGGCACCGAATTCAAATGTACGATCTGCGACCTGTCACAAAATAAAGTTTAAAACTGCTCTGCCCTCTCCCAACGAAACTTCAATCGATTCTCACTTTGATACAGTTAAACAAATTCCATTCTTCAAATTCAGATCCAACACGAATCCTTTATTTATACCTGCACTGTAAAATCCTCTCTTCTCTTTCCCAGTTTCTTTCCCTTCCCCCACTACATATGTTTCCTGCCACCCGATTACCCTTCTGCCCCTAACTCGCCTGAACCCTCATTTTATATCTATACCTGCAGGCCTACAGAACTGTATTCTTTCCCGTTGCAAGTCCTTAATCTGAATGTATGTACAACGCATCTTCTCAGTATATGCCCCTTTTTGAACTATCCACTTCTTAAACTATTTTAAACTTATTCTTTGATTTTAAAATAAGAAAAAACAACTTTTTATAAGCAATGAAAATCGTCTTTGAAATAATTCTAAAAACCTATGTAGGTATTTCTCCTCACTGACTGTATCAGTTTATGTACTTTAAAACGAATTATTGTGGAGAGAGGAGAGTTTATGAAACTTCCAGACAGATTAATACTGTGTGCCGCACCGAGACCCGAACTCAGGACCTTTGCCTTTCGCGGGCAAGTGCTCTACTGTCTGAGCTACCCAAGAGGAGAGTTTATATTACTGATAGGCCAACGTCTGCCAATATGGTGCGAGGGAGATGAAATAACTGTATAGGAAAAATAATACTTGTTTTTTTTCTCGCACCTCCCTATCCTAGGGCGTCTAAGAATCCATTTCATCAACAGAAAAACCCAATTTTTTCATGTAACAAACTGCCCAGTAATAATCAAGCCACATGTCATGCTGCACCAATGAATCCGCATCTCATATATCTCAGCCGTTATGCCTTTCACATTCTCTTCGACTGCAGCTTCATCCAACTACCACTTCGAAGCCACTCACGTTGTCCCGATATATATCCATTTTACCAACTGCAACCTATAACACTTTATCCCAGCTTTACCCCAACGACATCGGTGGTACTGAGGAAAAGATATGAAGATTTCGATGACGAAAATTATCGACACTCTGTCTCATGTAAATTAATTCTGGAATGCAATGTTCCAAGTAGGAAACGAGTACACTTTTATCTATCAAATAGTTCAAATGGCTCTGTGCACTATGGGACTTAACATCGGAGGTCAACAGTCCCCTAGGACGTAGAACTTCTTCTTCTTAAGTTGCCAATCCTAAGATTGATATGCAGCAGCTCTCCATTCAGTGCGATTGTCGGCCAGCCTCTTCAATTCCGTGAAACTTCCGCATCCTAGGTCCTGCATTATCTGGCTTATGTACTTTCTTCTAGGTCTGCCTCTTGCCCTTTTGCCCTCCACAAGGCCTTCCGTTATAGTGTTGAGAAGACTTTCATGTCTCAGAATGTGTCCCATCCATATATCTCTCCTCTTCTTGACCGTCTTCCAAAGAACTGGAACTTCCTCCGCTCTCTGCAGGACTTCTTCATTTGTCATCCTGGCCGTCCATGGAATTTTTAACATCCTTCGCAGACACCACATTTCGAACCCTTCAATCCTTCTTCTTTCGAGCCGGCCGAAGTGGCCGTGCGGTTAAAGGCGCTGCAGTCTGGAACCGCAAGACCGCTACGGTCGCAGGTTCGAATCCTGCCTCGGGCATGGATGTTTGTGATGTCCTTAGGTTAGTTAGGTTTAACTAGTTCTAAGTTCTAGGGGACTAATAACCTCAGCAGTTGAGTCCCATAGTGCTCAGAGCCATTTGAACCATTTGAACCTTCTTCTTTCGTCCTCTCCAAGTGTCCAGGTTTCGCTGCCGTAGAGAAGCACACTCCCAACAAAGGTCTTTATTAACCGCTTCCTTAACGACAGACTTATCATATTAGATGTGAGGAGTCCTTTCCTTTTATAGAATGCAATCTTTGCCTGATTTATTCTACTTATTACATCTTTCCTACTACGACCATCTGATGTTATTGTGCTTCCTAAGTAGACAAAGTCTTGTATTTCTTTCAGTTTCTCTCCACTCAACCTTATATTCGTAATTGCTTGATTATTTTGTTTCCTTGCAACTAAGATTTTTGTTTTTGACTTATTAATTTTCATTTTGTACCGTGTAGCAAGGGTGTTTTCCATTTCCTCCAACACTACTTGTAATTCTTCCTCATTTTCCGCTAGGACAGCAATGTCATCCGCAAAACGCAGCATATCAACTATTTTTCCCTGGATCCTGATTCCATTAGCTTGTCCTAACTTTTCTCTGACCTCGTCTATTGCTTTCTGTATGTACATATTAAAGAGGACAGGGGATAGTGCACATCCCTGTCTCACACCCTGTTTAATTTTTGCTTGTTGTTGATGTTCCCCACATCTCACTATTGCCAACTCTTCTTTGTATATGTTCCATATCGTTCTCCTATCCTTGTACTTAGCTCCAGTTTCCCTCAATATCTGGAATAGTTTTTTCCATTCAACCTTATCAAAGGCTTTTTCGAGGTCAATAAATGCTATGTAGGTGTCCTTTCCTTTTTCCATTCTTTTTTCTATTATGAGCCTTAGGGCCATAATGGCTTCTCGCGTACCTCTCCCTCTTCTAAAGCCAAACTGGTCTTCTGTGAGCATGTATTCCACGTTCCCTTCAATTCTTCTGAGGAGGATGGTCGTCAAAATTTTTGATGAATGTGATGTTAGGCTGAGGGTTCTGTATTGTGCACACGATTTTGCTGGCATTTTCTTAAACCTAACTCACCTAAGGACATCACACACATCCATGCCCGAGGCAGGATTCGAACCTGCCACCGTAGCAGTCGCGCGGTTCCGGACTGAAGCGCCTAGAATCGCTCGGCCACCGCGGCCGTGTCCAACTATCGAAACCAACTGATTATACAGTAATGAACTAAAACATTATGACCACTTGATTAATAGCTTGTTTGTCCGTTTTTGGAACGAAATACATCACTTATTCTGCGTATTAGGGATCCGACCGTTTGTTGATAGGTTTGTGGAGGTACATGGCATTATATGTCTATGCACAGGTCATGTAATTCGCGTAAATAACGGGCCGATGATCTGCGCAAGTGGTGAAGGCGCTCGATGGCGACACAGATGGGTTACATAGGAATCCATCAGGTGATTTCTGTCGCCGAGACATCAGCGCGAGTTCACTATAATGCTTCTCAAACCACAGTAGCAAGGTTCTGGCTCCGAGACACGGACAATTGTACAGCTGAAAGATCTCGCCGTCAGGAAAGACATCAAGCATGAAGGGATGCAGGTCCCATGCTGGTGCAGGAGAATGTCTCCTATAGCATAATACTGCTCCCATCAGTCTTCATACATAGTGCGCTATACGTACCGAGCCATCGTTCACCTAGATGATACCGTTTGTGTAGACGACCATCGATGAACCTAGTGTAGCAAAAATGTGATTCACCCAAAGAGCCGAGACAGATTGCCATCTAGCCTCTGCGAAGAGTCGTGAGCGTCCAACCATTTAGCGCCTAGTCGTAGTCTCACTGTCCTACCTCTTTCCACAGATGCTCACGACAGCAGCACGTGAACATTCGACCAGCTTCGCCGTTTGCGAGATACTCGTTCACAGGCTCTGCGTAAAAATAATCTGCCCTTTGCCAAAGTCGCTTATCTCAATGTATTTCTCCTCTTGCAGCCCATATCTTCGCTAGGGCGATCTTCCATCCGTGTCTGCTCCACATACACACTTTTGTTACCACGTCACATGGCGACAACGCCACCAGGTGGCGTCCTGCATTGCGCTGTGCAGTGGTCACAATGTTTTATCGTACCAGTGTAAAGCGTAACACGCGTTATTCATGAAATGTAATATACTGTTTCCAAATCAAATTTATTGACAGTAAGGTAACATGTATGTTTTCACATGAAAATGATACAAATGTCTGTACAGAAGATACGTTGAATAATGTTTTAAAGGGTTACATCAGTGGCATTGTAAGGTGGCAACTAAAATGAATGTTAATTTCGCAGCTTACATGAGATTTTATACGTCGTAACCAGTACATTGGTATGTCACATGACATACTTCGGTGACAGTGAGCAGATGTGCCTATCAAAATGTACTGTATGTAATGTAAAAAGGTATTAGCACACCGAACCCAAATCTTGCATGCCAATGAGCAAAAGGTGAAAAATAGCTGTTTGAAGAGACGCTTGAGTTTGGGATGTACTCGGGTTGCACAGACCTTGGCCCACTTACAGCGGAAGGGTCTTAGCAGTGTGTGGCCCGTGGCGAGGGAGACTGCGAACGCAACAGGGAGCAGGTGACCGGCAAGCGTTGCCTGGAACAGAGAAATTCTTTAGCAAAATTGCGTTGGGGACTTTCCAGATGGATACAAACAGGCCTGAGACGCAGTTAAAAGAGTCGCATTTTCTAATCACGTGAAAGGGCCATGGTGCCCTCGTGATGTGCGCGTGTAGCTTCAGGAGGAGGCAAAATATGTTTGATTGGCTGAAATAAACTCGGAAGAAGTGGTGAGATGTGAGATTACAGCATTTTGAAGGTACACCCTTTCCGATTGGCGGGGTAGTTTCCATCAGATGAAATGAGTGCTAAAAAAAAAAAAAAAAAAAGCGGTGACGTGAAGCACGAAAGAACACAGGTGGGAGACAGTTTGCTACGAAAGACAGAATACTTAAAACTTCGACGACTCTCCTCTGAATCAGCATCAAGTGTAGAACAGGGCTGACCATGCTCTGTATGACGCCAAGAGAGGAATTTTGTGTGAACACTGCATTCACTTTGGCTGACATTCAGCTAGAAATTAGCTGAAGAGTCGTTGAGCTCCGATAGCGGAGAAACGAATCATCCACGTAGTTACTTGCTCTTATGAGAACTGAGAGAGCATTGAAGTATACATGCTGCTCCATCTATGCGCCTGTATATCGCCATATTTTCCAGACTAGGGATGAGCGAACGTTTTCTCACCCAACGAGAAATGTAGGACAGTTCCAGCTGATAAAATCAGTAAGGATTTTGATTAGCTTTTTATAGGATTTTCAGAGGGCGAGGGCAGCCATACATCCGACAACACGTCACAGCTAAATGAGCAACCTTGAGTAATCTTTTGCATATCTTGCCACCAAAACTAACCATCGTCCATAGACTTGACAGCCATTCTAAATAGTACCAAACTTAGAACCTGAAATTGGACGATTTGACGTAATATTGGCCAACTTAGACAGTGCTTCACTATCTAGATGTAAGAAAAAACTTGTAGAGAACATTCTATTTAAATTTGATATTGTTGTGTCCAGTGTTATTTCTGCTAATCATGACATAATACGTTGACAGTTGTTCTGAAATTGTCTTGTCACGCTATGTAAACCAGTGTGCTTCATTGACGATAATATGGAAAATAAACCAGTTTTGTACAGCTAAACACCGATGTGTTCTGTCTTAGAATAAGGATCCATTCCTACCCCATTATTTTATTCTAGTGACGCTAACGTACTCACAGGGTATTTTTTGCTGATGTCTGACTAATATGAAAAGGAGTAGAGTGTCAGAGCGTGAGTAAATGGGTTTCAGTGTAACTGTCAAGGCAACATAGAACATCTACATGTTGTTGTGGTTCGATAGTGATAGAAAGAACAAAAGCAAAAAAAATCTTAGTATTCTATACCTACTCAGCAATTCGCCCCTATGTGCCTAGCAGAGGGTTCATCGAACCACCTTCACACTATTTAATTGCCGTCCCACTCTCGAAAAATGCGCCGGGAACACTTAAATATATCTGTGGATCCTCTGATTTCTCCCATTTTATTACAATGATTTTTGATTTCTATGTTGGTTGGCATAGTCAACGTTTTCGCAGTCGAGGGAGAAAGTTGGTGATTGAAATTTCGTGAAAAGATCTCACCGCAATCAGAAACGTCTTTGACTGTCACTCCAACTGGCCTATTATATCCGTAACGTTCTCTCCCCTATTTTGCTAAAATACGAGACGTGCAGCCCTTCTTTGAAGTTTTTCGATGCCCGCCGTCAATCCTGACTGGTAAGGATCCCACTTAGCACAGCAGTACTCCCGAAGAGGACGCACTAATGTAGTGTGCACAGTCACTGTAGTGGATTTTTTGCATTCTCTGCCAATAAAACAGTGTTTGGTTAGCACCCCCACAGCTTTATCGATGTGATTGTTGAAATTTAAGGTGTACGTCATTGTAATCCTTAGGTATTCTGTTGTAAGGCTTTAGAATTTTACGATTTATAGTCTCACCAAAATTTAACGGATTCCGTTTTTTGCTCATGTGGATGACTTCATACTTTTCTTTATTTTGTCAGTTGCCACTTCTGGTCTTAAACATGTCTAAATCATTTTACAATTAGTCTTGATATTCTGATGACTTAGTACACATAAACGACAACACTATCTGCAAACATTCTAAGAGGGCTGCTCACATTATCCCATAAATCGTTCACATAGGTTACAAAATTTAAAAAGGGTCATGGAGAGACTGAAGTTGGGTAGAGTGGGAATTGGTGAAGTTCGGTGGCAGCATCAACAGGTGAATACAGGATTGTAAGTACAGAGTCAGTTCAGAAGTAGATCTAAGAACAAATAAGAAAATAGGAATGCGGGTAAGCTACTATGAACAGTGTAGTTAGTGCATTATCGTAGCCAATTTCGATATGAAGCCAATACCTACCACAGTAGTTCAAGCCAACTAGTTCCAGAGATCAAGAGACTGAAAGAATGCATGATGAAAAAAGGAAATATTGAGATAGTTAAGGGAGAGGAAAGTTTAATTGTGATGGGGGACTGGAATTCGGCAGTAAAAAGAGGAAGAGAAGGAAAAGTAGTACGTGAATGAAGACTGGGGTAAAGAAATCAAAGAGGATGCCACCTGACAGAATTTTGCACAGAACATAATTTAATCACCCCTAACACTTGCTTCAAGCACACGTGGAAGCACCAGGAGGTCTCGGGTTCATTATGCAGAGGTAGGAGTTTTCGGAACCAAATTTTATACTGTACGATATTTCCAGGAGCAGATATGTGCTCCGACCAATTTATTGGTTGTGAAATGTAGATTACATTTGAAAAAATTGCAGAAAGGTGTGAAATTAAGGAGATGGGACTGGGTAAGTTGAAAGAACCAGGGGTTATTGAGAGTTTCAGAGGGAGCATTAGGTAACAAGTGACTGATACAAGGGAAAAATATACAGTAGGAAAATGGGTAGCTTTGAGAGATGAAATAGTGAAGACAGCAGATGATCAAATAGCTAAAAAAGATAAATGCTAGTAGAAATCATTGGATGCGACAGGAGATAAACGGAGACAATATAAAAATGTAGCAAATGAAGCTGGCGGACGGGAATACACACTTATAAAAAATGAGATTGACTGGACGTGCAAAATGGCTAAGCAGGAATGGCTTGAGTTCAAATGCAAGGCTACAGAAACATGTGTATGTAATGGGAAGATAGATACCGCCTACAGTAAAAATAGAGACATTTGGATGAAAGAAAAGTGCAGTATGAAGAACAACAATGGAAAGCCAGTACTAAGCATAGAAGGGAAAGATGAAAGGTGGAAGCAATATTTAATGGGACTATACAAAGGAAATGGACTTGAAGGCAATATTATATAAAGGAAAGAGGATGTAGATGAAGATGAGATAGGAGGTATGATACTGCGAGAAGAATCTAACATAATAGTGAAAGATCCATGTCGAAACAACGCCCTAGGAGTAGACGAAATTTCGTCAGAGCTATTGATACCCTTGAGAGATCTATGAGACGGGCGATATACCTTCAGACTTCAAGAAGAATATAGTAATTCCAGTACCTAAGAAAGGAGATGCTCTGTGCGGCTGGTCCCGGCGGAGGTTCCTCCCTCGGGCATGGGTGTGTGTATTTGTCGTTAGGATAATTTAGGTCAAGTGGTGTGTAAGCTTAGGGACTGATGACCTTAGCAGTTAAATCCCACAAGATTTCACACACACAAAGGAGGTGCTGTCAGGTATACTACCCAACCACCAGTTTAATAAGTCTTGGACGCAAAATAATAAAATGCATTCCTTACAGAAGAAGGGAAAAACTGGTAGAAGCCGACCTCAAGGAACATCGGTTTGGATTCCAGAGAAATATTCGAACACGTGAGACAATACTGAGACAGTATCTTAGGAAGTACAAACCTAAGTTTGTATCTTTCACGGATTGGGAGAAGTTTTTGACAGTGTCGACTGGAATAGACTCTTTGAAATGTTATTTGCAACTTGTACAGAAGGAATGAAAGCAGAGCAGTGGTTGCGAAGGGAGTGAGAGAGGGTTGCAGGCTATCGCCGATTTTATTCAATCCGTACATTGAGCACGCAATAAACGAAAACGAAGAAAAATTTGGAGAAGGAATTAAAGTTCAGGAAACAGATATAAAACCTTTAAGGTTTCCTGGTTATATTTTAATTCTGTCGGAAATAACAAAGTACTTGAGAGAGCAGTTCAACGGAATGAGCAGTATATTGAAACAAGGACATAAAATGAATATCAACAAAAGCAGAACTAGGATACTGAAATGGAATCTAGTTAAATCAGGCAATTCTGAGGGAATTAAATTAGGAAACGAGACACTAAAAGTAATAAGTGAGCTTTTTCTATTTCGGTAGCAAAATAACTAATGATGGCCAAAGTAGAGAGGATTAGAAGCGCAATGACATGAAAAGCGTTCTTGAAAAAGAGAAATTTGTTAACATGGAATATAGATTTAAGTGTTATGAAGTGTTTTTTGGAGGTATTCGTCTGTAGTGAAGTCTCCTATGGAAGTGAAACATGGATGATAATTTGTTTGGACAAAAAGAGCTTTTGAAATATGGTGCTGCAAAAGAATGCTGAAGAGTAGGTAGAAAGATCATTTTACTAATGGGATGGCTCAACAGAGCTCAGGAGGCAAAATTTGTGGCATAACTTGACTAAAAGAATGCATTCTCAGACGTCAAGGTGTAACTGACTTACTATTGGAAGAAAGTCGAGGTGTAAAAACTGGAGACCGAGAGATTAATACAGTGAATACAGTAACAAGGTAACCTACCAGCTCTGCTCTGCAGTGGCTTTGCAGAGATGAAGAAGCTTGCACTGGATAGAGTAGCGTGGAGAGCTGCGTCAGACCTCTCTACGGACTGAAGAGCGCAACAACAGGCTAGGAACAGCAGAGAACCTACAACAGTTCCTTTGGAAACGTCACATACGGGTTTCGTTTTACTCGACGGCTCTCCGCCGATTACTGCGAATTTCTGACAATTGCGGATGCAGTCGCACACCAGAAACGATACTCCAAAGGCACGCAATTTGACTAAGTCCCTTGCAGCAGTTCATTGTGTCGTATGGGCTGACTACTTCAGTTTAACTTAATTTCGAGTATCTAACTATTCCCAAGACATTCTGCAAAGTAGCTTCTGTCGTATTTTGCATTCATCAATGAATAACAGTAAGAATGAATAAAATTATAGCTCCTGTAGTCTTAAAGAGGGAAGGAGACAAAATCACGTGGTGCATGGAACAATCACACAAGACGGGAAGGCGTCTGGAACTGAAGCGTCGTTGTGCAAATGAAGCGGATTATCATCTTGGAGACGTTGGAGGCCTGGCAACCGCGTGTGCTTGCTGCGTGCGGCTGCACAGCAGGTCTCGTGGGACTGGCGTAATGCATTAATGGCGGGCGTTACCACATGAATCCCCACTGAGTACGCAGTGTCCCAAACCACAATGCGCAAGGATATACCTTCTCAACTTGTCGTGGTTGGCTGTACAGCAGGGCTTCACAACATACGTGCTCGCGGAGCAAGCTGTGAGCAGCAAGGTGCGAGCACGGAGCAGCGCGAGCACGCTACCCCCACTACCGGACCAGAGTGGAGAGTGGGGAGAGTCACGTGGGGTACACAACAGCTGCCGACAGTCGATGTAAATCCGCGCCCACCTGCAGGGATATCACTCACGAATTATTACTGCGACAAATAAAACAAATAAAGGAGAATGTAGACGTGCCACATAATTTTACTAGCTTAGTGTATGCCTCTACCATCTGTAGACACTGAAACTAAAGAATTCCATGAAAATCCTATATTTTCAACACTTTCTTCAACACTACTTAAAATATCACCTCCGGTTGTAATGTTCTTCATGGCTACTACATCGAGGAGCTCCTCCCTCACCTGAAGATCTCTATTAACACCTCTAATAAATATGGCAAGCTGCGCTGTTCCAGTGATATCAACACTTTCGTCCAGAGCTAGAGAATACGCCATAAAATCTTTACAGATATTTGCAAACTGGCTCTGGACGTCGTCTGCCATGTCCTGTATGCGACGCATAATGGTCATGTTAGATAATGGCACAATCCGAAATTGTTCAACTTGAGATGGACACAAATGCTCCGCTGCAACTACCAAACATTCTTTTATTAAATCGCCATCAGTTAAGGGGCGCAGGGATTTTGCTAAAAGCAAAGCAATTTTGTAACCCACTCTGAGAGCTGCCTCAGTTGATTTTTCTTTGTCGTCCAGATCTTCTTCGGATAGCTTCCTTTTAAGTTTAATAACTTCCTGTGCACAATCTGGTCAATCACATTTTCCACGTCCGTAGTCTTTCGCGTGGTACGACATATAATGTCGCTGCAAATTAAATTTCGTAAAAGAATTCGGCGTTTTGTGACATACTAAACATTTTGCAACACCATCTTTTTCTGTAAACAGACACAATTCCTCCCAATAGGGGTTGAACTGCGAAAGCATGGTTGGGGTTACACAACGGCGACTTCACATGATTCTTAACCAGCGAAGTGACTGTTAAGAGCTGATCGGAGTACTTTAAACGTTACACAGTCGGCGCGAATTCAATAGGCACGCTGCGGCCCTATTCAAATGTGCGCGCGCATTTCCCCTCCCTCCCCAAACTCCCTACTCCGCGACCTTGCAGCTGCTCGCGAGCACGTGCCTGAGCAGACGCGAGTACTCGCGCTCAAAACCGGCCAGTTGTTAAGCCCTGTTGTACAGGGTCGCAGATCCATCACTTTATGTTACTTTGAGGTAATTTGTTTTGCCTTTATAAATAACAAACTAAGACATTGCGTAATGTTTGAGTCTTTGCTTTTCATGGATAAACAACAAAACAAGTGAGACGAACCGAACTATCAGGCTGCATCACCGTTTCCGCCTTCATACTAAGCAAAACCAACACAACGCTTTCTGAAAATGTGTACATCTGCTGCAACTGCTGAACATCTCAACCAAACCTTATCTCTTTTGGTGGTGACTTCAATCCACCCTCAATATATTAGTCAAAAGATATGTTTAAAGTCGGTGGTAGACGTAACATGTCCGAAATCATTAAATCAGAAAATTATTTTGAGCAATCAGTTCAGGAACTCATTCGAAGTGTAAATGTCTAGATCTACAGATACATCTATACTCTGGAAACTACCTTGAGGTGCATGGCACAGGGTACGTCCCGTCGTACCCGTTATTAGGTGTTGCTTCCTGTTCCATTCACGTATGGAGGCTGGGAACAATGTTGTTTGAATGCCTCTTTGCATGCAGTAATTACAGCGTAGAGCGAAAGAAACTTGTACACCTGCCTAATAATGAGTATGCACCCGTGAACACGCAGAAGTGCCGTAACACGACGTGACATGAACTGAGGTAGTCCTGGAGGGAACCACGAATCTTACAGGGCTGTCCATAAATCATTAAGAGTACGAGAGGGTGGATATTTCTAAGAAACACGTTGCAAGGCGTCACAGATATGCACAATAATGTTCATGTCTGGGGAGCTTGGTGGTCATATCTAAACTCATAAGAGTGTTCCTGGAGCCACTCTGTAGCAATTTTAGACGTGTGGGGTGTCGCATTGTCCTACTGGAAATGCCCAAGTCCGTCGGACTGCAAAAGGGACATCAAAGGATGCAGGTGATCAGACAGAATACTTACGTATGTGTCACCTGTCAGAGTCTTATCTAGACGTATCACGGGTCCCATATCTCTCCAACTGCACGCGTCCCACACAATTACAGAGCCTCTACCAGCTTGAACATTTTCCTGTTGACATGCAGGTTGCATGGATTCATGAGGTTGACTCCATATCCGTACACGTCCATCTGCTCGATACACTTTGAAATGACACTCGTCCGACCAGGCAACATGGTTTCAGTCATAAACAGTCCAATATTGGTTTTGACGGGCCCCTCCGAGGCGTAAAGCTTCGAGTCGTGCAGTCATCAAGGGCAGAAGAGTGGGCTTTCGGCTCTGAAAGCCTGTATCGATGATGTTTATTCGTTGAATGGTTCGCACACTGACACTTGTTGACGGTCCAGCATTGAAATCTGCAGGAATTTGCGGAAGGATTGCATTTCACTTAGATTGAACGATTCTTTACTTGGAGGATCTTTTTTCGACCTCACCGATGTCGGAGATTCGATGTTTTACCGGATTCCTGATATTCATGGTACACTCGTGAAATCGTCGTACGGGAAAGCCCCACTTCATCGTTACCTCGGAGATGCTGTGTCCCATTGCTCCTGCGGCGAGTATAACGCCACGTTCAAACTCACTTGATAACCTGCCATTGTAGTAGCATCTACACCAGAGACTTGTTGTCTTATATAGGCGTTGCCGACCCCAGCGTCTTATTCTGACTGCTTACAAACATATCACTGTATTTGAGTACGCATGCCTATACCAGTTTCTTTGCCGCTTGAGTGTACACATTACACGAATTGGGGTGATAATCATTAAAAGGAAGGCGTTTCCTGTTGCGGCAGGATCTCTCATAAAATTACAATCATCATCTTTCTCCTTACAGTGAGAAAATATTTTGTTGGCGCCCACCTACACAGGGTGAAGTGATAATCATACACTCCTGGAAATTGAAATAAGAACACCGTGAATTCATTGTCCCAGGAAGGGGAAACTTTATTGACACATTCCTGGGGTCAGATACATCACATGATCACACTGACAGAACCACAGGCACATAGACACAGGCAACAGAGCATGCACAATGTCGGCACTAGTACAGTGTATATCCACCTTTCGCAGCAATGCAGGCTGCTATTCTCCCATGGAGACGATCGTAGAGATGCTGGATGTAGTCCTGTGGAACGGCTTGCCATGCCATTTCCACCTGGCGCCTCAGTTGGACCAGCGTTCGTGCTGGACGTGCAGACCGTGTGAGACGACGCTTCATCCAGTCCCAAACATGCTCAATGGGGGACAGATCCGGAGATCTTGCTGGCCAGGGTAGTTGACTTACACCTTCTAGAGCACGTTGGGTGGCACGGGATACATGCGGACGTGCATTGTCCTGTTGGAACAGCAAGTTCCCTTGCCGGTCTAGGAATGGTAGAACGATGGGTTCGATGACGGTTTGGATGTACCGTGCACTATTCAGTGTCCCCTCGACGATCACCAGTGGTGTACGGCCAGTGTAGGAGATCGCTCCCCACACCATGATGCCGGGTGTTGGCCCTGTGTGCCTCGGTCGTATGCAGTCCTGATTGTGGCGCTCACCTGCACGGCGCCAAACACGCATACGACCATCATTGGCACCAAGGCAGAAGCGACTCTCATCGCTGAAGACGACACGTCTCCATTCGTCCCTCCATTCACGCCTGTCGCGACACCACTGGAGGCGGGCTGCACGATGTTGGGGCGTGAGCGGAAGACGGCCTAACGGTGTGCGGGACCGTAGCCCAGCTTCATGGAGACGGTTGCGAATGGTCCTCGCCGAGACCCCAGGAGCAACAGTGTCCCTAATTTGCTGGGAAGTGGCGGTGCGGTCCCCTACGGCACTGCGTAGGATCCTACGGTCTTGGCGTGCATCCGTGCGTCGCTGCGGTCCGGTCCCAGGTCGACGGGCACGTGCACCTTCCGCTGACCACTGGCGACAACATCGATGTACTGTGGAGACCTCACGCCCCACGTGTTGACCAATTCGGCGGTACGTCCACCCGGCCTCCCGCATGCCCACTATACGCCCTCGCTCAAAGTCCGTCAACTGCACATACGGTTCACGTCCACGCTGTCGCGGCATGCTACCAGTGTTAAAGACTGCAATGGAGCTCCGTATGCCACGGCAAACTGGCTGACACTGACGGCGGCGGTGCACAAATGCTGCGCAGCTAGCGCCATTCGACGGCCAACACCGCGGTTCCTGGTGTGTCCGCTGTGCCGTGCGTGTGATCATTGCTTGTACAGCCCTCTCACAGTGTCCGGAGTAAGTATGGTGGGTCTGACACACCGGTGTCAATGTGTTCTTTTTTCCATTTCCAGGAGTGTAATAAAACAAGAGAAATCAGAGCTTGTACAGAAAGATTTAAGCATTCATTTATCACACGCTGTTCGAGAGTGGAACGGTAAAAAAAATGGCTTGAAGGCGGTTCGATGAAGCCTCTGCCAGGAACTTAATTCTGAACTGCAGAATAATGATGTATATGCAGACTACTCAAACCACTGTCAGAGGCAAACGATTTCTTGGCAATGCTGCCCTTGGCTGAATGAGCGGTAGCCTTTAATAAATTTACGAGTGAATGTTACAATGACTGACAAATATGTTGACGCCGAAGAATGTGGCGTCCTCACATAGTCATTTCCTTTCCTGCACCACTTGCAGATGGACTGGAGGTAGAACGAGTGTCTGTATGCTTCCACACGAACCCTGACTTGTCATGTCTTGTCTTGTCTTCGCGGTCCTTACGATAAATGTACGTTGGCGGCAGGAAAATAGTTCTGCAGTCAGCTGCAGATGACGGTTCTCTGAAGTTTGTGAACAGCGTTTCGCTACAAGAAAGTCGTCTACCCATATTCCCATTTCAGTTCAGGCAGCATTTCCAGATACTGGCAATTTGCTCCAACCTCACGGTAACTCATCTAGTAATACCCCTCTGAACTTATAACACCTACATACGTATGTTATGCCAAATGTGACGTTAACATACAATTGTCACCCTCTGGGAGGAATTCTGAAGTTTGAACATGCGTTTACCTAGAGGACAGAGGGTATCGAACATGAATTTCGTATAAATGGCAATTAGTAGAACGACTTCAATTTTGGATGCAAAGAAAGTAATGAACTTCTCGTGAAGCCAGCCTAATTAGGCATAATAATGTTAAACATCAAGTTGAAAGAATTTATACATAATTTTGCAAAAAAGAAAAAAAACTTTCATTCTTTTTCTCTTTGTAAAGTGCAATGAACACACAGGACTACCAGACAAACTGATCAATGTATAGTAGTAGTTATCATTTTCATAAATTGGCAATCACAGAAAGATAAATGGCATTTTACTCCTATTGATAATAGTTACTATCTCAATCATTAATTATTCAGCTGGAGAATGTTATCAAAGACATAATGAGATTAAGTGAAGCATGATAGGAGTCTTGGTTTAACTTCACATAAACATCACAAATTCAATAAAATAATACTGTACAAACACTTTTTCATACTCACTCTGTTATGGAAATACTTCAGATTGCTTTAGCGAAAGCAACATTCAATTTAACTTCCTCATAATAGAAAAGAATATAGTGAAGCCCATAAACTATCATTTTCTCTACAGGGAAATTCTGTAACTATTTCAGAGACAAATTGCATTACACTAACGTAAATTTGTTACCCTACTTGAATTTATTTATATTTCAATACTATATAGTAATTTACTCAAATGTTATTCTCAAATAAAACTTCCCTCCCTCCTTCCCTTCCTGTATCTCTCTATTTCTCTCTCTCTACTTTTTAGAGTAGTGTTATAACATCTGAACGTTAATGAAGAATCACCGATGAAGAAGCATGTTGCTCTGTGAAAAAATGATAAAGAAGATTGACCTATGTGACACTAGGGAGCACGTAACACGTGTGTATATTAGTCCTAATCAAAGCTTCAATTGTAATATGAATGGAAGGGGTGGGAAAAAAAAGGAAACATCAAGAACAAAACACATTACCATGCCTAACGTTGACTTTCAAAATAGTTTCCAGTAGTCTCGGCATGGGTTAACACACGTCGTGTAATATACGTAATTTAGTATAATACATGCCACAAATTCTACATAGGAAAAACTGATAGAAACTTCAAAATTAGATATAAAGAGCACACCAGAGACAGTGAAATAACCCATCCACATTTTTTTAGCGTCAACAAACAGGAAAACGCGACGTGATGCAAAATTAGATACAAAGAGCACACGAGAAAGTGAAATAACCCATCCAAATTTTTTAGCGTCAACAAACAGGAAAATACGACGTGAAATCTGTAAACGAAACACTAGAAAACCTCAATACTACGAAGGGAACATTCATGGACATCCACGAGGAAATAGAGACATATTCGCATGTACAATGCACCCCTATAAATTCACTGAACATCCTTGCGGTAATAGAGAAATATTAACATGTAACAGCAACCCTACAAATTTACTGAACGAAGAAACCGACCTAAAGGGCAAAAAGTAGATAGCATACTTTATTAAATTGTAAATAAAGAAACAGGTAAAGTACTAACAAATCAGAGAATCTAAATAAGACACTTCCATATTATCAGCGATAGCAAAATGAAGAGTATAAAACACAGACATGATGCCAACATAAATCCTAGACAATAACTAAATTATTACGAAAAAATTAAAAATATAAAATCAAAATCTCAAGTAAAACTAAAACAAACTCCTTGCAAAAACATAATTAGAACAAAAACTATAAAAATAATAAAAAAAAATGAATTTCACAGATCACTTATGATGGTAACTACGTAAACATGTAGTATTGCTGATCCGCTGTCATCCAAGCTCTCAGGAAAGTGGCATAAGTGGAAACCAACTAAAATCAGGTATACGCCTCTGTGTAGACCTAGCAGAAAGTAACAATTCTAAAAAAGACAGAACATGACAACAAAGATGCTACATGTAAGGTAAAAACACCTAACGACGTATTACAGCTCTCCTCATTATACTTACAGACCATTATGTTTACACCATCACTGACTTATGTATTTACAGAGCACCTGATGATGGCAATATACCGAAATAGGCTCATCGTGAGTGATATAAAATAAAAGCAATTTACACAGCACTGAAGCTAGCTATTATTCATAACAATCATGTCATTGAAAGGTAAAGTTTTCAAAGATATCTTATGCTATTCTTCCTGCAAAATAGTGGCAAGTTGAAGTACCGTTGAAGAAGGTGCATAGCGGTAAAGCACCTTTCTCTCCAAAGTCTGCCATAAAGGCTCAACAATACTGAGATCTGGTGACTGTCGTGGCCAGGAGAGGTAGGACCCTTCATCCTCGTGATCACAACGCCAACCTTGGACGATATGAGATGTGTCAAGAGGGGCTCTGTCTCCCTGTTCGCTATTGGGGAACAAATATTATAGCACGGAATGGACTGGATCAGTTAAAATGGTCACATGATCCGTGGAGGCAATGTGACCTTGCAGAATACTCATGGGGACCATGCAATGCGACGATTGGCTGCCCAAATTATCATCGAAGCCCCGTTTTGTTTCACCCTTGCGACGCAAACTCGGCCGGAAGTTGGAAACAGTGTGAAATACACCGAAGTGCCAAAGAAACTGGTATGCGTATTCAAATACAGAGATACGAGGTGTGGCTAGAAAAAAACCGGACTAGTACTAGTGAAACAATAAAACGAATGCAATAAGGCTGAAAGTCGCGTGGCCTGTCACGTGACTCTCGCTCCGCCTACTGCTCGAGTTTCATCTGCCTCCTGCACTCAGTCTGCCCGTGGCGTCTGTTTTAAGCAGTTGACATTTTGTCTGTGCGTCGGAAAATGTTGAGTGTACAGAAAGAACAGCGTGATAACATCAAATTTTGTGTCAAACTAGGAAAATCTGCAAGTGAAACGTTTGTAATGTTACAACAAGTGTACGGCGATGATTGTTTATCGCGAACACAAGTGTTTGAGTGGTTTAAACGATTTAAAGATGGCCGCGAAGACACCAGTGATGACACTCGCACTGGCAGACCATTGTCAGCAAAAACTGATGCAAACATTGAAAAAATCGGTAAACTTGTTCGACAAGATCGCCATTTAACAATCAGAGCAGTGTCTGAGTTAACAGGAGTTGACAAGGAAAGTGTCGAACAAGTTTACCGATTTTTTCAATGTTTGCATCAGTTTTTGCTGACAATGGTCTGCCAGTGCGAGTGTCATCACTGGTGTCTTCGCGGCCATCTTTAAATCGTTTAAACCACTCAAACACTTGTGTTCGCGATAAACAATCATCGCCGTACACTTGTTGTAACATTACAAACGTTTCACTTGCAGATTTTCCTAGTTTGAAACAAAATTTGTTGTTAACACGCTGTTCTTTCTGTACACTCAACATTTTCCGACGCACAGACAAAATGTCAACTACTTAAAACAGACGCTACAGGCAGACTGAGTGCAGGAGGCAGATGAAACTCGAGCAGTAGGCGGAGAGAGAGACACGTGACAGGCCACGCGACTTTCAGCCTTATTGCATTCGTTTTATTGTTTCACCAGTAGTAGTCCGGTTTTTTTCTAGCCACACCTCGTACGTACGCAGGCAGAATACGGCTCTGCGGTCGGCGTAACCTGTATAAGAGAACAAGTGTCTGGAGCAGTTGTTAGATCGGTTACTGCTGCTACAATGGCAGGCTATCAAGATTTAAGTGAGTTTGAACGTGGTGTTATAGTGGCGCTCGAACCATGGGAAACAGCATCTACGAGGTAGCGATGAAGTGGGATTTATCCCGTATGACCATTTCACAAGTTAGCGCGAATATCAGGAAGCCGGTAAAACATCAAATCTCCGACATCTCTGAGACCTAAAAAAAATCCTGCAAGAACGGGGCCAACGACGACTGAAGACAATCGTTCGACGTGACAGAAGTGCAACCCTTTCGCAAATTCCTGCAGATTTCAATGCTGGACCATCAACAAGTGTCAGCGTGCGAACCATTCAACGAAAAAACATCATCGATACGGGCTTTCGGAGCCGAAGGCCCACTCTTGTGCCCTTGATGACTGCACGACTCAAAGCTTTGCCCCTCGCCTGGGCCCGTCAACACCAGTATTCGACTGTTGATGACTGGGACCATGTCCCCTGGTCGGACGCGTCTCGTTTCAAATTATATCGAGCAGATGGACGTGTACGGGTATGGAGACAACCTCATGAATCCATGGACCCTGCATATCAGCGCTGGACTGTTCAAGCTGATGGAGGCTTCGTAATGGTGTGGAGGTGTGCAGTTGGAGTGATATGGGACTCCTGATACCTCTATAAACGTTTCTGACACGTGACACGTATATAAGCATCCTGTCTGATCACCTGCATCCATTCATGTCCATTGTGCATTCCGACGGACTTGTGCACTTCAAGCAGGACAATGCGTCGATCCACAGGTCCAGAATTGCTACAGAGTGGATCCAGGAACACTCTTCTGAGTTTAAATGTTTCCTCTGACCACCAAGCTCCAGACATGAACATTATTGAGCATATCTGTGACGCCTTGCAATGTGCTGTTCAGAAGTGATCTTCACCCCGTCGTACAGTTACGGATTTATGGGCAGCCCTGCAGGATTCATGGTGTTAATTCCCTACAGCACTACTTCAGATATTAGTGGAGTCCACGCCACGTTGTGTTGGGGCACTTCTGCGTTCTAGCGAGGGCCCTTCAAGATATTAGGCAGGTGTTTCCGTCCGCCTTGTGACTTAATGGATGCTGTTTTTCTGCTTTCCCTGTTTCCGGTATAATCATAGAAACGATATCTCTTGAAACACCAAACGCCTAGGCTATGTATGTTAGCTAAGGAACAGCCCACGTTCAAATTAACTTAGCTCACTCATAACTCCACAAGTGACACCTGCAGCATGCTGCGGATACAGCACAGGTGCGTTTCGTGTTCAAATAGAACAGCGCAACCTGCAGGTTTGACTAGCTTCTTTGTGTTCTCGCGGTGTTTTCGTACGAGGGTTATTCGGAAAGTAAGGAACGATCGCTCGCGAAATGGAAAGACAGTGAAAATCTGATGAAGCTGTGAACAGATGCGTTTGGCACTGTGTCTAGTACGACCGCCGGTCGCATGATGTCTCTCTTTTCAGGTATGAGCTCACAACGAGAAACCGCCGGTCGCATCATGTCTCTCTTTTCAGTTATGAGCTCACAACGAGAAACCGCCGGTCGCATCATGTCTCTCTTTTCAGTTATGAGCTCACAACGAGAAACCGCCGGTCGCATCATGTCTCTCTTTTCAGTTATGAGCTCACAACGAGAAACCGCCGGTCGCATCATGTCTCTCTTTTCAGTTATGAGCTCACAACGAGAAACCGCCGGTCGCATCATGTCTCTCTTTTCAGTTATGAGCTCACAACGAGAAACCGCCGGTCGCTTCATGTCTCTCTTTTCAGTTATGAGCTCACAACGAGAAACCGCCAGTCGCTTCATGTCTCTCTTTTCAGTTATGAGCTCACAACGAGAAACCGCCGGTCGCATCATGTCTCTCTTTTCAGTTATGAGCTCACAACGAGAAACCACCGGTCGCATCATGTCTCTCTTTTCAGTTATGAGCTTACAACGAGAAACCGCCGGTCGCTTCATGTCTCTCTTTTCAGTTATGAGCTCACAACGAGAAACCACCGGTCGCATCATGTCTCTCTTTTCAGTTATGAGCTCACAACGAGAAACCGCCGGTCGCTTCATGTCTCTCTTTTCAGTTATGAGCTCACAACGAGAAACCGCCGGTCGCATCATGTCTCTCTTTTCAGTTATGAGCTCACAACGAGAAACCGCCGGTCGCATCATGTCTCTCTTTTCAGTTATGAGCTCACAACGAGAAACCACCGGTCGCATCATGTCTCTCTTTTCAGTTATGAGCTCACAACGAGAAACCGCCGGTCGCATCATGTCTCTCTTTTCAGTTATGAGCTCACAACGAGAAACCGCCGGTCGCATCATGTCTCTCTTTTCAGTTATGAGCTCACAACGAGAAACCGCCGGTCGCATCATGTCTCTCTTTTCAGTTATGAGCTCACAACGAGAAACCGCCGGTCGCATCATGTCTCTCTTTTCAGTTATGAGCTCACAACGAGAAACCGCCGGTCGCATCGTGTCTCTCTTTTCAGTTATGAGCTCACAACGAGAAACCGCCGGTCGCATAATGTCTCTCTTTTCAGTTTTGAGCTCACAACGAGAACGTAAAGATGGCAAGAAATTAGTGTCTCCCGCCAAGTATGAGCGTCTGGCGAAAGATTTCGCCTGAAGCTATGCAATCCACATAACATAACTGTCATGCAGTTGGTTCTACACGACAATTCTTGGCCGCACTCTTCAGGAGCAATGAAGATGCTCCTGCAGCGTTTTCGATGGGAAGTGTTTGATTACCCAAAATACAGCCCGTAACTGGCTAGCCCTGAGGTTCATCTCTGCTCAAATGAACCGCTGGCTAAGGAGACAATATTTTTACCCAGACAACGAGCTGCAGCCCAGAGTGAAATTGTCGAAAAGCACTGGCGGCTGTCTTCTATAACGAGGGAATTGAAAAGCTGGTACAACGCTACTACAGATGACTGTGTAGAGAAGAGGCTGGGAAGTGTAGCTAACCATTGCAAATAAAACAGTTTTGATTTTCACTGTCGTTTCCATTTCGCGACCTATCGTTCCTTACTTTCCGAATAGCCCAAGTATTTTTGTCAAACCTCTGTACAGGTCCATGTGCGGGAGGGGGTGGGGGCAACATGTAACATATCCTTCAATAGAAGAGACGTGTTTCTCAGGTGAACAAGCTCTTAAAGCATGCATTTAGAGCTCGTCTTTAGCGGAAATTTTTTTCTTGTTTGGGAAAGCAAGGAACTTGCAGTAGATGATTTCCACTGTTAGTGGTATCAAAAAGATTTTCGCTAAGGACCAAGGTCCTTTAACTCAAATTCATACATTTACAATTCTCCGTCATCCCTGGAAGTCCCTAGTATCATCTCGGAATCATCCCATACATCCTCTCGACGTTCATCAGTTATATTGCTACCTAAATATCGAAATTCACGTACAACAAGTTTGTTTGCGGGACATCCTCCGCAGCAAGCGCAGAAATACTTGTTTTGTAAATAAAACCGCCTTTTCTTTCAGCAACTTACTTTATTTTTCTCAGACGCGCAAGAAAAGGTGGTTTTATTTACAAAACAAATATTCATCTACAACATTTAATGTCTCATTTCCTAATCTAATACCTCTGGTGTCCTCTGGTTTAATTTGATTACGTTCCGTACCTTAGTTTCACTTTTGTTGATGTTCATCTTCTAACCTATTTTCAAGAAGGTCTCCGCTCCATTCAGCTGATCTTCCAGCTCGTTTCCAGTCTCTGATAAAAATGATTGTGTCGTTAATGAGCCTCAAAACTTTCATTTCTTCTACCTGAACTGCAATTCACTTTGGAAATGTGTACTCGACTTCCTTCACTACTTGCTCAGTCTACACAGTGAATGAAAGCGCTGATAAGCTACAATCTTGTCTCATGCCCTTCGCAACTACTGCTTCCATTTTGTGTCCTCAGACTACACAGAGGACATCTAACGAAGAGCGGCGTCTTTAGTCACGGGATAGAGTGACGTAGATGCTCAACAAACTCCAATGGCGAACTCTGTAACAGAGGCGTTGTGTATCACGGAGAGATTTACTACTGAAATTCCGTTACGTTCGCCCATACAGGGGACAGGCAAAATAATGTGAACACCAGTACTGATAAGGGGTTGGACCGCCATTATCCCGTAGTACGGCTGCGATTCTTCTTGGAACACTGGTATATAATGATTGTATGGTCTCCAGTGGAATGTGATGTCAGTCTTCGATCACAACTGCTTCTAACTCCTGTAGTGACGAGGCAGGCGGAAATCTGCTCCAGAGTCTGCGACCCAATACCCCCCAAAAGGGTTTGATAATGTTAAAGTTCGGGAACTGTGCTGGCCAGGAAAGACGCTGCAGTTCAGTTGCATGCTCCTCATACCACGATTGTACTGTCCTGGCTGTGGGAATGGGTGCATTTTCGTCCTAAAATATGGCGTCGTTGTTGGGGAAGAACATTTGAATCATAGAGTGCACCTGATCACCTAAAATGTTCAGATAATCGTTGGTTGTAACACGGCCTTTGAGAGTAATGATGGGACCGGCAAAATGCCATTATATAGCTGCCCGCACCACCACACTTCCACCTCCATGCTTAATTGTTGGAATCAAGCAATCAGGATTGCAGGCTTCTTTTGACTTTCTCTAGACGTAAACCCGTTCCGATGTTTGGAAATAATGAAAACGTTGGCTCGTCGGATCGTATGACGTGTTTCCACTGATCAGCCGCCCAGGATTTATGCTCCTGATACCATGTTTTACGCTTCTTTGCTTTGGTTGTCGTCCTAATGGTTTCGGTATAGCAGCTCGCCCATGAATATTCGCTTTATGGAGTTCTCGGGGGACAATGTCGATAGATACGGGTTCTCGAAGGCGGCTGTTGATCTCTCCAGACACTTTAGCCGCCGTAGATTTATGATGTGACACAATTCGTGTTAGCGCACGGCGATCTCTGTCATTTAGTTTTGATTTCCGCCTACTATTACGTTTACACGATGATGTCTTTCCATGTTTTGTGTAGGTTGTCATGACTGTTGAAACAGTGGCTCTTGAAACATTCAACATATTGACTGTCCTGGTTACTGATGCTCCAGCTAATGAGGCCCTCGCAATCTGCTCTCTTTGGAACTCTGTTAGGTCTTCCATTACACGTCGATCTCGGCCTCTGAATGTAAATACGAAGCGTGCGCAACCCGTAAACAACCTGCACTGATGCCTAGTCGATACTGAACACGCACAGTCCAACGCGACACGTGCCTTACCTGCGTTGTTGACCATCGAACACAACCATCCCATTTCTACTACTGTTCACATTATTTTACCTATCCCTTCTATATCTCGCGAAATGACAAGAAGGAGAAAACAGAGAAATCAGAACTATCATGTATGCTTACCGGGAATAACTCTTCCCACGGGCCGTTTTAGAAATGGAACAGCAAAATGGGGTGGAAAGACAGTGGTCCACGTAAGTACGCTCCGCCACACGCCTTAAAGATCACTTACGAAGCATGTATGTGGATGTTACTTTCCCTTTCAGCATTTTGGACTACTTGTTCGACAGTGCGGAGAGGTGAGTGTTGATTTGGCCGTGACTCATGGCAAGCAAATGGGACTCGGAAACGTAACGTCGGCGGGGGTGGGGGTTGGCTTCTGCGAATTCCCTGCCTGCTTTCACCCGCCCGCTCCTAGTGTGTCTGGACTTTCTCTCTCGCCAAACGGAAGGCGGATCTGGCGCCCTCGGAACAGCGCTTTCCATCCTGTAAGGCGAGCATCGGCAACTAGGCTAACAACGCGATCCAGTGGATGAGTTTGGTACACGAAAGCGATTAAAATTTTTATAAAGATGAGCTTTCGATATAGCGAGCCTCCAGGTGATTTTAGCAATTCAGAAAGGAAAAAATAGGAAGAAGTCCTTATCAGAACGATTGAGGAAAAAGTCTTCCAAACCAAACTATCTCTTATTTGAAACTTCCTGGAAGATTAAAACTGTGTGCCGGACCGAGACTCGAACTCGGGACCTTTGTCTTTCGCGGGCTAGTGCTCTACCAACTTTTTTTTTTTTTTTTTTTTTTTTTTTTTTTTTTTTTTTTTTTTTTCCTCTCGAATGTCAGGCTGACCGCCTTTGCTGACATACATTTTGTGGTACTATCGCATAAATAGTGTCTACAAAGTCCCTATGTTGACAAATAGTGGCTAATGAGAAAATTAATTAATTAAGGAAATGAATAAAACTGAAAATGCCCAAAAGAAAGACATGAAGACATTGCGGATAGTACAAATACAAAAGAAACATGCTCCTGTAGCAATGAAATGAAATACGTGTCGGGGGCGACACCTGCTCACGACCCGACGTTCGATAGAGCAAAAGAGCCATCTATCGACTCGTTCTCCAGATGTTGGGGTAAGACTGGGTCGTCTTCTCGAAATTAACTAAGGGTCCGTAAGTGTGATCGATGTCTATCTCGGCTTCTTCGTCTATCTCATCTCTCACCCGTCACACCCCATCTGGACGGCGGGTCGGTAAATGTAAGTCGCAAGTAATTAGCGAAGTCTTGCCTATATTTCTTATGCTGTTGCAGCTTCGTGTGTCCATCCAGGAGAAAATGCCAAAAATCAATTTTGTCCTTTTCCGATTCGTTATATACGTAGCCCACCACCATTCCCCGCACCCATGTCACCGCATTGGTTTTTTTGGACCGGGAAATAAGATTCTTGGGGGAAAAAAAGTGTGTCTGATGAAATTGTGTGAGGGGCGGAGCGTAACAGGAACGCCAATATCTGTTGTGCCAAGTGCCACACTGGAGCCGTCCCACTACATACTAAACGATGTTCATCAGTGTCCACTGTTGCGCAGCCTAAACATAGTGGAGTGTCCGCCAAATGAATCGCGTGCCGCCGTTGATTCGTTGCGTACTTCCTATTTATCACCACATACCATGTTGAGCGTACCGACGTTGGAAGGTAAACGTTCCGTATAACGCGCCATATCAGTCGCCAGTTCTTGTCTGGGTACTTCTTTTCCAGGGTATTCCTGGGGCACCGGCGCAGTAAGAGTTGGTATACGTCTCGCGTCGTCGGTAGTCGTGTTGTTGGGAAGGAATCTCGGACATAGCTAAGCTCCAAAAAAAAGGACTTGAAATGCGACAGCTTCGGTGAAATATGGCCCACATTGACTGGGGGCAGCATTGAAGTGGGCGCTAGTACATCGGCTAGCGCACCCGAGATATTGCGAAATTGACCGCGCCACTGTCGGAAAATCGTACTTACGAATAACGCCCGTGCCTTTTCATACACGTTCACTAGACCAAGTCCACCCTCTCCAGGTGGTAGCGTAAGCGTTGTGTATCGGATCTTAAACAGGTGTCCCACACTCACGTAGGTTCCGAAAGTTGCTTGTATGCGTGATGCCATTGTGCGCGTTAAAGGCAGGACATGCGCTACGTGAGTGAGTCTCGGTGCTAGGTATACGTTAACATAGGTCACCCTCTGAATCATATCCAACGCTCTTAATTTCTGTAACAGCACCATTGTCCGCATCAGCTTCAATATGCGTCGGTAGTTATCCGCTGCTGTCCGCTGCACATCCGTGTGGAACGTAATACCTAGGCATTTTATGGTCTTAACTAAGATGAGCGGGCCTTCCTCACCCGGTTGTAATCCTCGACCGACGTTCATGCAGCGTGATTTTTGTAGATTAAGCACGCTTCCTGCCGCCATCCCATATCGCTGTATCCATGCCAACGCCGTACGTACTTCTTCGCCTGTCCGTACCACCAGCATCACATCGTCAGCATAAGCGCGGCAATGAAAGGTCAGTTGTGGCAACGGCAGTCCCTCCAACCGTCTTCGGAGACCATATAGACAGGGTTCCAAAGCCATTGCATACAAAAATATCGAAAGGGGGCAACCTTGACGAACTGACCTTGAAATAACAATGTAGTCGGTGCCCCGCCCATTCACCGAGACCTTTGATCGTACGCCGTGTAACAGTCGCATGATCACTAGGATGAAGGCCTGTGGGATTCCCAATCTGCCCATCACCGCATGCAAAAAGGTATGATCCACTCTGTCGAACGCATGGTCGAAGTCAATAGCGACGAGTGCCCCACGCACTCGGCATGCCGCTGCTAATGCGATGATATCTCGGTAGTCACTGAGCGCCGTATGTACGTTGCTCTTACCGCCGAGGCAAGTTTGATCTATGAGGAGTCTATCAGAAAGTGAAGACCGCAGGCGAGCCCCAAGGATGCGCGCGAAAATCTTATAGTCGCAGTTCAAGAGAGTGAGTGGTCTATAATCTCCTGGATTTCTGCCACCGCGTGGTTTGGGTATTGGGATGATGATACCCTCCGTGAATTCGACAGGTATCTCAGTCTGCGGTAACAGGAGTTCGTTGTACATCTGAATCCAGGTCCGTCCCATGAGGTATGCAAAGGCGCGGTAAAATTCAATTGGGAAGCCGTCCTGTCCTGGGGACTTGTTCGGTGCCCCCCTGGCAATTGCGGTTGTCAGCTCGTCCTCTGTTACCGCTGTGATGAAACTCTCTGCATCCAGTGGTGGTCCTCTGTCTGGCATTTCCGAGATGACATCATGTAGTGTCTCGTGGTTCACATGTACAGGTCCATATAACTGGCGGAAATAGTCGGTAAACACATGCGCAATATCACGCTGGTGCACAACTTGCTGGCCAGTTTCAGAGATTAGTTCCCTGATCAATGTCCTGCGTCGTCGTTGGCGTTCACGTACCACGTGGTGCATGGAGGGGGTTTCGGCAGCAACTGTGTCCGCCAATCTCGCCCGGACCATTATACCTTCCATTCTTAGTCTCGTCAGCTGTAATAACTTGGCTTTTATCCTGCGCATGGCCGTGTGTCTTTCCGGCGATGGTTGTTGGATCATCAGCTCCCTCAGGGCTGTAAAATAAAAATCAGCCGTTGTGCGGTTCCACTGCGTTTTGTCCTGCCCGTATCGTATCAACGTTCTCCGTATCGTTGGTTTTGCGCATTTTATCCACCACTGGAGAACCGAGGAGTAGGCTCGTTGACGGCGAACGCAGGTCTCCCAGGACGCCTCTATCGACCGGTGACATTCAGTGTCACGTAGAAGTGCACAATTCATTTTCCAGTGACCTTTACTCCGCCATATCTTCTGACGCGTTAGTGAAACCGTACAGACGTACGCCATATGATCCGTAAAAGCCGCTGGCCAGATTTCGGCATCCAGTATCGCCGTCCGTAGTGCTCGTGTCACATACACCCTATCAAGTCTACTCGCCGAGTGTCCCGTGACAAACGTATAACCCGGTCTGTCACCATGCTGCAGTTCCCAGGTATCCAGAAGCGCCATTTCGGTAATCAACGCACGCAGTTCCATGCATGGCACATAATGAGGTACTTGGTCCTTTTTGTCGACGACACAATTAAAGTCGCCGCCCACTATATAGTTATCAAAGCGTCCAGCGAACAACGGTGCTATCTCTTCGGTGTAAAAAGTCGCCCTTTCTCTTCGTTTTGTGGAGCCAGATGGTGCGTATAAATTGATGAAACGAACGCCGTCGACAGTGATCGCTATGCCACGTGCCGAAGGGAGAGACCTGACGTCTTCCACTCCTATTCCTTCCCTGGTGAGAATCGCTACACCGCATCCACTTTCATCGTGCACTGAATAATGTGCCTCGTAACCGTAGAACTCGGGCGGCGATGTGAAACGCACTTCTTGTAGGAGTACAATGTCCACGTCCGCAGCGCGTAACATATCTTGCAGCATCTGAATTTTAAGCGGTGTCCGTATGCCATTAATGTTTATCGTGGCAATGCGGTACGCCTGGCTTGTGTTCATCAGTTGTAGGGCGGAGTCATTAAGCGGCCATCTGCACCCCCGGCGCTCCGCATCACACTAAGTTTGGTCAACATTTCCCGACCCCTCCCGGCCCCTGGCCAGGACTATCCTCAATCGTCGCGGTCGGATTTTCATCCTGTTCCTGTTGGTCCATTTCTTGCGCCCAGTCCCCCAGCATATTTCCGGAACAGGTCGAAGGATGGGAGGTAACGTTGTCATCGCTCTGATGTTGGACAGTTGTCATCTCCACTTCCGCCTTCCGGTCACCAGAAGGAGAGTTCAAGTTATCATCGCTGTGTAGTTCCTGCATCGTCATCTCGGTATCTGTGGAATCCACTGGTCTCAGATCGATACTGTCGTTGTCGTCCACTGTCCCCTCGGGACTATGGCTATCGTCAGCAGAAGTCAGTCGACGCTTCTTTCGTCTCTTCGGCGAACGCTGTTTCCGTTGCCTTGCTTCCGCATCGGCTGTTGGGGTTGCGTATCCTCCGTCTTGGGCCTGGCCTATCACGCTCTCGGTGGAAGCACTAGCAGCCACCACGGATGAGCCTGGAGCGGCCGTCAGCTGCATCTCTTGTGTGGTGTCCTGTGTCTGTAGTGGAGGAACCGACGGTCGGAGTTCCAGTCCGTTGGCGTCCATGGTCTCTATAGGGGGCAGCTGCTGGTGCCTATCGGAAATCTCCCTCACGTCGCCTCTCAGGGCTTCCACAAAGGTCAACGGTAAGACAGTCGTCTGTTGTGGCACCTGAACGTCATCCCGTGGAGTTTGCACTAAACGTCGCTGGAGACATTCCGAGCGGACGTGACCTTCTTTCCCGCACCCCGAGCAAGTGCGAGGTTGCCCATCATAGATGATAATCGCTCGACAACCTCCTATGTACAAATAAGAGGGGACGTGCTTGCGCAGTTCTATCCGTATTTGTCTCACCCCATTTAAAACGGGGTACGTGGTAAAACTCGTCCATTTTTCGGCCACATGGGATAGAACTGTACCGTATGGTCGAAAGGCGTCGGTAACAAGTTCAGACGGGACCTCAAACGGCAGTTCGAAGACGCGTATAGTGCGGATCCCCATTCCCGCGTGATCGACTGTAACCGCACCTACATTCCCATCGGCATGACAGAAACGATACCCGTTCGGTGATCGTTGTAGAAGTCTGTCGCAAGCAGCCTCGTCAACAAGTTTGACATAGACGACGCTTGAAACAAGCGATAAATTGATTCCCACGATTTCCTGTGGATCGATTTTTACCTCTTCTCTGAAGAAACGTTCAATCTCGTGTGCCTTTGGTCGTGTATAGTCGTTCGCAAAACTGAACTTCAAAGTCGTTTTTCTGTACGAGTGTGCCATCTCGTCCTAGACTCACAACACCGCACACGCGAAGCCGCTCCGGCGTAAACAAACAGGCGCGCGCACCACAGCGCGGCCGGCTGGCAACACGGTCCGCACTGTGTCACTGCCGAAGGCAGACTGGCCAACTGAGCTACCCAAGCACGACTCACGCCCCGTCCTCACAGCTTCTGCCAGTACCTCGTCTCCTACTTTCCAAACTTAACAAAAGCTCTCCTGCGGTGGTAGAGTACTTGCCCGCGAAAGGCAACGGTCCCGAGTTCGAGTCTCGGTCCGGCACACAGTTTTAATCTGCCAGGAAGTTTCATATCAGCGCACACTCCGCTGCAGAGTGAAAATCTCATTCTGGAAACATCCCCCAGGCTGTAGCTAAGCCATGTCTCCGCAATATCCTTTCTTTCAGGAGCGCTAGTTTTGCAAAGTTCGCAGGAGAGCTTCTGTTAAGTTTGGAAGGTAGGAGACGAGGTACTGGCAGAAGTAAAGCTGTGAGGACGCGGCGTGAGTCGTGCTTGGGTAGCTCAGTTGGTAGAGCACTTGCCCGCGAAAGGCAAAGGTCCCGAGTTCGAGTCTCGGTCCGGCACACAGTTTTAATCTGCCAGGAAGTTTCATATCAGCGCACACTCCGCTGCAGAGTGAAAATCTCATTCTGGAAATATCTCTTATTTCTTTTAGGGTTTGGTGCATCAGCCATACGATTAAATAAATAAATGTACATTCTCTCTTCACCGGGAATTTTCCTTTAGATATTAAAGTTGATATCGTCGACAATATTATTTTTAGTTGCCAAAATTCCCCTTTCAAATAGCCCGTTCGGATTGCTGTAGTTGTGAACAATGTTTGGATAAATTTTGGCGATGAATTCGTTTTCAGAAAGGGCTATGTTGCAGAAATACTGTTGACTTTAACTAGGCCGGTTGTCTGGTCGGTAGGATATCTGTTGAGCAAAATGTGCTGTTATTTCGTCTTTCGACAGTTCAACTCTCATATTTTTATTAGTCGCACTATTTGTATCTGTGGCCAGAGATGCGATTTTCGTGAGAAAGCATTGATCTCCTGGTAGTACGAATAGAGCTCCTCCCACCACTAAGAGTTGCTCCGCAGCAAGTCTTGTAATGTTCTGTTCATGGCTTAGAGCGATTTTTTATGTGCCATTGTGCATTCGTCCCAGATGATAATTTTAGCGTGCTTTAGAAGATCACCCTGTCGAAATGCTCCTGAGATGTCATACCGGGAATTGTTCTTCGGCTATATTCAACGGTAGTTGCTGGGCGGAATGTGCAGTTGGTCCTTCTTTGTGGCTGCAATGCCGGATGATGCCAGTGCAAGTGTGATATATTGTTTAGCACATATTTCCGCCAACAATAGATTTATTAGAAACGTTTACCCGGTGCCGCCTGGAGCGTCTAAATAAATGATTCCGCCATTTTTGCTGCCGATCCCGTCCCTGATGACGTTGTACATTCCCTTTTGATTGTTAGCGAGGAGTGGTTTGTTGTGAGCAATGTATTCAAGTAGTACGTTGATGTTGTAGTTTTTCTCTTTTGTGATTTCGAAGTTTAGCACACTGATAGTATTTTTTCGTGGTGCTTGCATCCCAAGTTGTACCAAGCTCTGGTAACCCATTGTTTAGATTGTTGTTTGGTCTCAGGAGTATAGTAATGTATCCACGTTTCATCCACAGTGACAAAACGACGATTAAAGTCCTGCAGATTCTTCCTGGACAGCTGAAACTCATCCTTGCAACACTTCACACGATTCCGAATTTGGTCAAGAATGACCAATCGCGGAACACATCTTGCGGATAGCTTTCTCATGACCAAATGTTTCTGCAAAATATTATATACCCGTTCACTCGAGATACCCACAGCACTAGCAATCTCACGCATCCATCACAGTATCACAGATTTTATCAATGATTTCTGGAATCGTAACCTCCACAGGGCGTCCAGAACGTTCAGCATCACTTGTGCCCATATGTCCACTCTGAAAATTTTGATACCACTTATAAACTATTCTAATGGAAGGTGCAGTGACCGTAATGTTTATCAAGCTTCTCTTTACCGAGCGAGGTGGCGCAGTGGGTAGACACTGGACTCGCAAGCGGGAGGACGACGGTTCAATCCCGCGTCCGGCCATCCTGATTTAGGTTTTCCGTGATTTCCCTAAATCGCTCCAGGCAAATGCCGGGATGGTTCCTTTGAAAGGGCACGGCTGACTTCCTTCCCCGTCCTTTCCTAATCGGATGAGACCGATGACCTCGCTGTCTGGTCTCCTTCCCCAAAAAAACCCATCAAGCTTCTCTTTAGTCTCCTGAGGTGTTTTGCCTTTCATAAAGTAATGTTCAGTCACCACACGAAATTCTTCTTCGTCCATTTGTTGACAATCTCTCGACTTCCTTGATTCACACGAATGCCAAACACAAAGAAATAGACCAATATGCCTGAAACTTAGTGTGCGTTCTTTCCAAAGTCGCTACTAACTAAACATGACCTCTATACGCGCCGGTGGTGACATCTCTCAGACTTTGCCCCTCGTATGTCATCACGCATACTCTCTTTGAAGGAGTCCCAAAGCTGTTTTGGATTCTGTAAATTACGTCAGAACTATGGCGAATAATTCTCTCATTTGTTCGGATGAGGCTGTGAGTGAGGCTTCTTGTAGTGTTAATTCCCAGTGGTTGTCATTTTCCAGCAGTCCTAAGCGTTGGCATGCTTCTGTGTACGTCTGGCACAAAAATGGTTCAAATGGCTCTGAGCACTATGGGACTTAACAGCTGTGGTCATCAGTCCCCTAGAACTTAACTAACCTAAGGACATCACACACATCCATGCCCGAGGCAGGATTCGAACCTGCGACCGTAGCAGTCGCGCGGTTCCGGACTGCGCGCCTAGAACCGCGAGACCACCGCGGCCGGCCGTCTGGCACAGGTAACCTACAATAGACAATAGACAATACAGACTTGTTGGTCCCAGTATTTCGTGTAGCAACATCCGGAGATAGAAAAATTCGGCGTTGTTCGCATGTGCGGTGCATACTCGGCCTAGTGCGCCAGTTTTCATGATTTCTGGACGACCTTCTACTGGAATTCCTTGCTTTCGTCGTTGAAAGATTTTTCTTGTTGTGTTCCACGTATAGTAGGTAGGGACATCAACATATTGTAATGTTTCACGAATGGATCCGTTTGGCACAGTAAAAAGCTGTTAATGTTGTGTGCTTTGCTTGCAATTTTTATGGTAGTATCTTTTGTGAAGAACTGCTAGATATAGCACAGTTGGTTCGCGTTTGTTTGTGGGAAAACCAAAAATCTACCACGCTGCTTCGTTACTGTTGATGTATCTTTCTATCTGGTACATAACGATCTCGTCGTTTCTGTTTTGTTGTTAGCTGACTTTGGCTATTTGAAATACTGCCATGTCACTATCTTTGTTCACATACTTAACGACATTTTTGATGTATTCACTGAATTGCACTACTCTACGTTTATGTGTGCTTGGAACATTTTGGAAAGGGTCTTATATGATGATTTTATCTCTCGCTCGCTCTCTCTCTCTCTCTCTCTCCCTCTCAATGTATACAGGGTGGTCCATTAATAGTGACCGGGCCAAATATCTCACGAATAAAACTACGAAGAACGAAACTTGTCTAGCTTGAAGGGGGAGACCAGATGGCGCTATGGTTGTCCCGCTAGATGGCGCTGACATAGGTCAACGGATATCAACTGCGTTTTTTTAAATAGGAACCCCAATTTTTTACTACATATTGGTGTAGTACGTAAAGAAATATGAATGTTTTAGTTTGACCACTTTTTTCGCTTTGTGATAGATGGCGCTGTAATAGCCACAAACGTATAGGTACGTGGTATCACGTAACATTCCGCCAGTGCGGACGGTATTTGCTTCGTGATACATTACCCGTGTCAAAATGGGCCGTTTACCAATTGCGGAAAACGTCGATATCTAGTTGATGTATGGCTATTGTGATCAAAATGCCTAACGGGCGTGTGCTATGTATGCTGCTCGGTATCCTGGACGACATCATCCAAGTGTCCGGACCGTTCGCCGGATAGTTGCGTTATTTAAGGAAACAGGAAGTGTTCAGTCACATGAGAAACGTCAACCACGACCTGCCACAAATGATGATGCCGAAGTAGGTGATTTATCTGGTGTCGCGGCTAATGCGCACATCAGTAACAGACAAATTGCGCGAGAATCGGGAATATCAAAGACGTCGGTGTTGAGAATGCTACATCAACATCAGTTGCACCCGTACCATATTTCTATGCACCAGGAATTGCATGGCGACGGCTTTGAACGTCGTGTACAGTTCTGCCACTGGGCACAAGAGAAATTACGGGACGATGACAGATGTTTCGCACGCGTTCTATTTAGCGATGAAGCGTCATTCACCAACAGCGGTAACGTAAACCAGCATAATACACTCCTGGAAATTGAAATAAGAACACCGTGAATTCATTGTCCCAGGAAGGGGAAACTTTATTGACACATTCCTGGGGTCAGATACATCACATGATCACACTGACAGAACCACAGGCACATAGACACAGGCAACAGAGCATGCACAATGTCGGCACTAGTACAGTGTATATCCACCTTTCGCAGCAATGCAGGCTGCTATTCTCCCATGGAGACGATCGTAGAGATGCTGGATGTAGTCCTGTGGAACGGCTTGCCATGCCATTTCCACCTGGCGCCTCAGTTGGACCAGCGTTCGTGCTGGACGTGCAGACCGCGTGAGACGACGCTTCATCCAGTCCCAAACATGCTCAATGGGGGACAGATCCGGAGATCTTGCTGGCCAGGGTAGTTGACTTACACCTTCTAGAGCACGTTGGGTGGCACGGGATACATGCGGACGTGCATTGTCCTGTTGGAACAGCAAGTTCCCTTGCCGGTCTAGGAATGGTAGAACGATGGGTTCGATGACGGTTTAGATGTACCGTGCACTATTCAGTATCCCCTCGACGATCACCAGTGGTGTACGGCCAGTGTAGGAGATCGCTCCCCACACCATGATGCCGGGTGTTGGCCCTGTGTGCCTCGGTCGTATGCAGTCCTGATTGTGGCGCTCACCTGCACGGCGCCAAACACGCATACGACCATCATTGGCACCAAGGCAGAAGCGACTCTCATCGCTGAAGACGACACGTCTCCATTCGTCCCTCCATTCACGCCTGTCGCGACACCACTGGAGGCGGGCTGCACGATGTTGGGGCGTGAGCGGAAGACGGCCTGACGGTGTGCGGAACCGTAGCCCAGCTTCATGGAGACGGTTGCGAATGGTCCTCGCCGATACCCCAGGAGCAACAGTGTCCCTAATTTGCTGGGAAGTGGCGGTGCGGTCCCCTACGGCACTGCGTAGGATCCTACGGTCTTGGCGTGCATCCGTGCGTCGCTGCGGTCCGGTCCCAGGTCGACGGGCACGTGCACCTTCCGCCGACCACTGGCGACAACATCGATGTACTGTGGAGACCTCACGCCCCACGTGTTGAGCAATTCGGCGGTACGTCCACCCGGCCTCCCGAATGCCCACTATACGCCCTCGCTCAAAGTCCGTCAACTGCACATACGGTTCACGTCCACGCTGTCGCGGCATGCTACCAGTGTTAAAGACTGCGATGGAGCTCCGTATGCCACGGCAAACTGGCTGACACTGACGGCGGCGGTGCACAAATGCTGCGCAGCTAGCGCCATTCGACGGCCAACACCGCGGTTCCTGGTGTGTCCGCTGTGCCGTGCGTGTGATCATTGCTTGTACAGCCCTCTCGCAGTGTCCGGAGCAAGTATGGTGGGTCTGACACACCGGTGTGAATGTGTTCTTTTTTCCATTTCCAGGAGTGTATGCACTATTGGGCAACGGAAAATCCACGATGGCTGCGACAGGTGGAACATCAGCGACCTTGGCGGGTTAATGTATGGTGCGGCATTATGGGAGGAAGGATAATTGGTTCCCATTTTATCGATGGCAATCTAAATGGTGCAATGTATGCTTATTTTCTATGTAATGTTCTACCGATGTTACTACAAGATGTTTCACTGCATGACAAAATGGCGATGTACCTCCAACATGATGGATGTCCGCCACATAGCTCGCCTGCGGTTGAAGCGGTATTGAATAGCATATTTCATGACAGGTGGATTGGTCGTCGAAGCACCATACCATGGCCCGCACATTCACCGGATCTGACGTCCCCGGAGTTGTCCAACTGAAACATTCATATTTCTTTACGTACTACATGAATATGTAATAAAAAATGGGGGTTCCTATTTAAAAAAAACGCAGTTGATATCCGTTTGACCTATGGCAGCGCCATTTAGCGGGCCAACCATAGCGCCATCTGGTTTCCCCCTTCAAGCTAGACAAGTTTCGTTCTCTGTTGGTTTTTCGTTTGACGCTTACTTCGTGAAATATTTGGCCCGGTCACGATCAATGTACCACTATGATTTTCTATTTCTAGTTCGTCGTTGCCTCGTATTCGTATTTTTGCTGTGAAGCCACAGTTATTGGATGATCGTCTGTATTTCGGATAGTCATCAACTTCGATTTGTGTGTCGTCCAAGTATAACCTTGGGCACCGGTACTAGGAATATTCGGAAAGTGAGTTCCGATCCGTCAAGAAATGGAAAGCACTGTGAAAATCTAATAAAGCTTTGCACATATGTGTTCGAGAGTGTCCCTAGTATGCCTGTCGATTGCATCACTTCGCTCTTTTCAGTTCTGAGCGCATGGTGAGCACATAAAGATGCGTAGAAAATAGTATCTACCACCAAGTATGAGGGCTTGGTGAGATATTTCGCCTGATGTTAATCAGCTCACATTACAGAACTGTCATATGGTTCCCACTTCGTGACAATTCTCAGTCGCAATCTGCACGGGCAATGACAATGCTCCTGCAGCGTTTTCGATGGGAAGTGTTTGATCACTCGCTCTACAGCTCATAATTGGCTCCCTCTGTGTTTCATCTCCGCTCACATTAACTATTGGCTACAACGACAACATTTTCGCACAGACAACGAGCTATAGATGAGCGTAGAGAATTGGCGGGAAGCACAGGCGGCTGCCTTCTATGACGAGGATATTGGAAAGTTGGTACAACGCTGCGACAAATGTTTAAGTCGGAGTGGCGACTATGTAGAGCAGTGGCTGGAAGCTGTAGCTAACTGTTGCAGATAAATTATTTCTTATTTTCCAAGTGGTTTCCATTTTGCGATCAATCGGAACTTACTTTCCGAATAGCCCTAATATTTTTTTGTACATTTTCCTTCACTCCTACATGGCGAATTAGGTTTAATGTCCCACATGCTCCATGAATCATATTTTTGACTATGTCCGACAGTTTCGGAACTTCTTGTGGATTTGGAAATTCAGATTGTACGATTTTGTCGATATCTGTAGGATGAATTCCGTCGTGTAGCCATATGAGATTGTGTGAGTGAGGCAGTCCTGATTTTTGCCATACGATTGTGTACATCCAGTATCTAACGGTTCCAAAGATGTGGTATTTTGTAATGACTTCAATGAATCTCATTTGTTTTTGTCGAAAAAGTCGGGCTATTATGTCGTGCCGATCCATGGGGGCTTGTCCGTATCTTAGTTGTTCTTTGATTTCTGGCAACGGCGAGATGCATGTGAATATTATGAAGGCCAGGACGTCCGTATTTTCTCATGTAGGTCTCGGCATCTCGAGTGTATTCGTGCATGTATCTCGTACGTATAATGAGGCTAAGATTACAATTGTACCAATATCGTCAATGTTTCCCTCACTTATGACTGCGTATCTAAGTGGATGTATTCTTCTGTGCGTAGCTTCCCTTGGAAGTGACTTCTTTGTTTGTTTCTACGCCTGTTTCATATTGGATTTGTTTCACATCAAAACGATATCCGTCCTCTCCGCGTAGAAATATTGTGGATAATGGAGGGCATCATACGAACGATGTGTTTCCTCAGTGCATTGTAGTCCTTCTCTCCTTCCTTGTATAATTATGTCACGGCTTCTTTTGTCATTGTCCTCAATTACGATGGCGACTTCGTCTGTCTGAGGCGTATTTAAATCTACGTTCGTGTTCACCGTGTGGTCTTTTGTCGGCTCGAATTATACTTTTAAATTGTTCAGAAATCATTCGCTTTAGTGCTGTTTTGAATATGTCAGTCAATTGATTGTATTCGTGTAAGTTCCTCTGTACATCTCGGACTACTTCTCGTCTCAATCCACTAATATCTGTGCATCGTTGATCAGTTTCCGATTAAATATACTTGCAAAATGTACGGTCTTCATTGGGCAGTGGTAGTGATGATCCCATGTTGTGATACATTCTGTCTTTGGATGGAAAAAAACATAATCGATTTCATTTGTGTTAGTGTTGATCGAAATGACACCGAAAGAAGTCATTTGGAAGTAGGCATTGTACTCTTTTATATTTTGAAGAAAGTGTTTGGTTCTGGAGTTTTCCCCGGCATGTACCGTAAATATTCCTGCAGAGGTGCTTCCAGTGGTGGTAATCGAATTTTTCAATTCATGTAACAGAATCCTGGTGTTCTCCAACTGAATTTTTTCAAGTTGCAAAATCGGCAGATGTTATCCATTTCTGTGATTACGACGTGTCAGTATTTGGCCTTGTCACAGTGGAATGCTTCATTTGTTAGGTTGCGCTGTTTACTTTTCCTGGGTCGCGCTTCTCGTAGGGTGATATTTTCATGGCTGACTTGAGCTTGCAGTTTTTTATTATAAGATTGTATCGCAATTCTTGATTCTTCCATCTGTTCATTTCGTTGCTCTTGGGTTTCTCTGCTTCTCACGGTGCTCACTCTTTTTGTTTCCGCCATTTTGCTTTAGAACTGGAAAGATCTCCTCCTCTTTTCCGTTTGGGCATTGTCTAAAATATAAATCAAATCAACTTTTTATTAACAAATACACTTTCTTTTCCGTTTATACTGAGTCACTGCGTCACTTTGGCTGCTCACACTTCACTGTTTGTTTTTATTCACTCACTGCACTACTTTTTCGTTTCCTCCCTTCGTCACTGATAAAAAACTAACGTTCGAATCCACCAGTGGCGAATTCCAGAACGTACCAAAATGGTTCAAATGGCTCTGAGCACTATGGGACTTAACATCTATGGTCATCAGTCCCCTAGAACTTAGAACTACTTAAACCTAACTAACCTAAGGGCATCACACAACACCCAGTCATCACGAGGCAGAGAAAATTCCTGACCCCGCCGGGAATCGAACCCGGGAACCCGGGCGTGGGAAGGGAGAACGCTACCGCACGACTACGTGCTGCGGACCCCAGAACGTCCCAAAAAAGGCTTAGATTCACTAAGGAACATTTCGAGCCAATAAAAAAAATTAGGTTAAAAAATGCTACCCCCTTAAATATATAGGGATAGACGTACAGAATAATTGAAACTGGAAGCACGACGTAAAAGTGACCACAGGAAAGGTAGCTGCTAGACTGAGATTCATTTGAATAATCCTCAGGAAATATACTCCACCAACAATTGAGGTAGCTTACAAAACTGTCGTTCGACCAGTGCTTGAATATTGCTCGTCAGTCTGGGATCCGTACAGCATACGATTCATACAGGCAACAGGAAAAATCCAAAGAGTAGCAGCGCGTTTCTTCAGCGCTTCGTTTACTGGGCGCGAATGTTGTCACCAAGATTCTCACCCAACTCCATAGCAGACGTTACAAGAGAGACGTTCTACATCACGGTCTGTTTTACTGTTGAAACCCCGAGAGCGTAACTTGCTATAAGAGTCCCCCAATATATTGCTTCTTTCTGCAGATATCTCACGAAATGTCCACGGGCCTCATACTGAGGCGTACCAAATATCGTTCTTCTCGCGAAACATTCTCGAATGGAACATGAAGGGTGGCTTCCTGAGGATATATATAGATGTGGATAGGAAAAGGTTGGGAGTTAGCTTCAAATTATTCCGAAGAGAGTTGACATTAAAAAAATATTTGTACGCTATGCAGATTTCTTTAAAAAAGTTACTGGCCCACGCAGCTATCTCCGTAGTGCACTGTCAGTTATGACGATAGGAACGTTAGGACAACATCCAGTCCTCTAACAGAGAAAAATGTCTGACCGGACAGGGAAACGAACCCGGGCTCCTTCGGTTAGCAATTCCACCGTGCAGTTCGTCTGGCCTCCTAAGCATTATTTCGCCCTACGGTCGAAGTGAACCGGATAGGAAGGCTGAAGCAGTGGCGGGCGATTTCTCCGGAGACTTAGTGGTACAGTTGGCTGTCTGCCCCACATATGGAAGAAGAGTAAGCAGGCCGAACATCGACAACACTACAGATACTGATCAGGAACGTAGAAATTCTGTAGCCCAAGGAAGTAGTGAATCAAGAAAACAAAAGCTCTGAAATTAAGCACGTATCACGCATGTTTCTTTAAAAGTAAGTACCGTTTTGAAATTAAAATAAAAGAAGTAGATTTTACTTAGCAAATTTATTTTGAATAGAAGTCCGTGCTTTAATCTGCTTTCCTACATAATTCCCAAAGATATTCGGCGTCGTATAAAGAGACAATCTCGGTGATATGTATTGCTTTGATAGCCTTTCATGAGGGTTAATTTGCTTTTATATTTAAATATTTTTTTTAAAATTTTGTACAGCCTAGAACCATGTTCGTTAATTTCTAACTTTATGTAATTACATCCTTGTTTTTCCTTTTCTTTTAGAAAAATCTGAGGGAGACTTAACCAGGCGAAACGCGTCATTTGTGATAAACACAATTTTGCAACCGAGATTGTCTCTTTACATAACTGTCAAAACCGACTGCTGTACCAATCAGCCAATCATGGAAGGGAATTAGCTTTAATAGTTGGCGTGTTTACGCTTGTCTGTGAGTGCCTCCGACTGACAATTCGGCCGACTTTGAAATACGCGCGGTGATTCGTTTTCTAAGCGCTCAAGTTATGAAATCGGCTGAAATTCATCGTTAGATCGGTGAAGTGTATGGAGAAAACATGCGCGACGTAATGGCAGGGAAATGAGCTTTTAAAGGAGGCCGCACGAATGCATATGATGAGGATCGAAGTGGGCGACGTTCAGTCATTACTGGCGATTTGGCGCGGAAAGATGAGGAAAGAGGGAGAGAGAACAGACGGTTTGCGATATTGGCTTTGTGTCAAGAGTTTCCTTGTGTGTCAAGAGGTGTGCTCCATGTAATTGTTGCCTAATCGGTGGCAGATTTCTACGAGAATGCAGTTCTAAATCTGGTTGTACGATACGATAAGCGCCTTATATGGGTGAAAATGAAGTAGAAAAGTGAAGTACATGCTTCCACGAGGAATTAAAAATTGCTAAGAAAAATATACTTGTTTCATTTTTATTACAAAATGGTACTTACTAAAAAAATTTGCCACGTAGTTTCCTATCGTCCTGCCTACCCAATAAGTAAATATAATTTGTTCATCAAGTAAAGGAAGCCAGAAAAAAATTTCGACAAAGATTTGAAATTACGGGAGAAGGAACAGAAAAGTTGAAGTCTACCGTTGACATTTAAACTTCTTCATAGACTGCAAATGATTTGGAAAATCAGTTTAACAGAATCGAAAGTGACCTGAAAAGAAATTATAACATAAATGTCAGCAGAGGTAAAACAAGGGTAATGACATGTAGTCGAACTAAATCAGACAATGCTTTGGAAATAAGACGAGGAAAACACACACAAAAAGTAGCAAGTGTATTTAGCTATTTCGGCAGCAAGAGGTGGAGACGATATAAAACGTAGGCTGGCTATAACAACTTTTCTGATTAAGAGGAGTTTGTTGTCACGTAACATTAATTTGTCAGGAAGTCATTCTTAGAGGTAATTCACCAGAGTGTAGCCTAGCACCGTATGAAACGCCAATGATAAACAGTTCTGACAAGAGGAGAATAGATGCTTTTGAAGTGTGATGGTACTGATTAATGCTGAAGACTCGATGGGTAGAGTGAATAACTAATGACGAGGTACTGAATCGAATTGGGGAAAAGCATACTGCACAGTTTGACTAAAGGAAAGGATTGGTTGACATGACACATCTTAAGGCATCAAGGAATTCTTAATTTGCTAATGGATGGATGGGAGAGGGTGGAGTCGGGAGGAGGTGGTGTGTGAGGTCAAAATTGTAGAGCGAGATCAGGCAAATGTCCACTAAATGTGTTACAAAACGTCATTCAATCAGAAAAGTGTAATCTGTTGCGGCGTCAGATTACCCAGAATACAAAAATTGTTCCAGGCTCAATGTTTAGTGGCATTACTAATAAAGTCCTCTTTTTATTGTTCTGTACAGAAACCCTCAATAAGGTAAAACAATAATGTTCCTTCAAATATAGACCATTCGACTATACTTAGTGAAAGAACCCATACAAATTATAAAAACGTGTCTATGTATGTTCCACATCTCCACCTAAACCATTGGAACAATTTCAGTCAAACTTGGTACACATAGGTATCATTTACTTGCGAAAAGAATCTCTCTAGTGGTAAGAAGCATCCATCAAAGGATGGCGGAAGGGGTGAAAGAGCAATGTAGCCTATGACGCGAGAATACCCATACTTTAGTCATCCAGTATTTGAGAATGAGAGAACTTAGAGACTTTACACATAATTTAAACACTTACGAAACGTTTTCTCGCTAGCGACCCCCACAAAACGATGAAAGGAAAAATGTTTGTCGCTTCCTATGTTTTCGTTGTTCAGGCAGTAAAAATGTCAAGTGAAGCGTTGACGTTCTAATTATCACACAATGGCCTGATTTTTCTGGAAAATTTAGTGGTATATGTGAATACTAGCCGGCCGGAGTGGCCGTGCGGTTCTAGGCGCTTCAGTCTGGAACCGAGCGACCGCTACGGTCGCAGGTTCGAATCCTGCCTCGGGCATGGATGTGTGTGATGTCCTTAGGTTAGTTAGGTTTAATTAGTTCTAGGCGACTGATGACGTCAGAAGTTAAGTCGCATAGTGCTCAGAGCCATTTGAACCATTCTTTTGTGAATACACATTACGTAAAATGTGTGTGAAATATATGTGGAATATGCATAAGCGAGCAAAATCACGGGCAGAAAGTTCATCCTAAACGCCTGGAACGATCAGTCAAATTTGGCACAAGTATTAGTTACAATCTGGAAAGAAATACTATGGGGTAAGAACCATCAGCTTACTATTGCGGTGAGTGTGATAACGTGGAGACAGAAGGGGGAATGAATAGATGGACAGACAGCAAGGGGGAAGGGGGAGAGCAGAGGAGGACAGAGGAAGGGGAGCGAGAAATGGGCAAAGAAGGAGGAGGATGAGATGCAGTTAGAGGGGGGAAGAGCAGATTGTTAGAGGGAGGAAGAGCATGAGATGGACAGAGAGAGGGGCAGGAGGAGATGAACACGCAGTAAAGGGGGGTATAGAGAGACGGGTAGGGGGAGATGGAATAACAGAAGACTGGAATAAATACATACTGGACTAATGCCGGCTACTCAGCTAGCATCTATATATTATCGTTTTTGGTTTATACTGTATGTTATACTATGTTATTTTGAGCTGTACAATAGTACTTGGACAATCCCTATTGTATGCTGTACCCATACCGATAAATAATATTAACAGTGTTTGACGCCGCAAGCAGAAAAGACAACATTTAATCATTTTTTTTCTGTTTACCGTAGTTCCCCAGGTGCTTCAAAATTCGTGGAGGACTATGCAACTAATTAAAGGCAGTTTGTTTATTACCATACGCGTTTTGCTTCTTTTATTTGTGACGAATTTTCAGTGGCCTGTAGTACATGTTTCTCTTTATACGTATAACAAACGTATTATTTGTTAGTTACAATATGATACTATGTTACATTCTGTCGTGTTTTTCTCTTGTTTTTTACGTTAAAATCGACTTTTGTAGCACAAATTTCATGGTGTGAAATTATCGTTCGGCGTTACGATTTCCAGCGCTGTTAGCTCACGCGTGTGGTCCTGGGGATGTGTTCATTAGTCTCCATGCTCCAGTTGTTCGATTCCCGGTGTTCTTTCACCCACATGTGACTCGTTACATTCAATACATCACTTGCACTTTGCATTTTGTGTTCAACATGTGTGTGTTTTCGGTGTGTAATGCTGCCAACTGGAGCATGGAGGCTAATGAACATATCTCCAGGACCACCCGCATGAGCTAATAGCTACTTAAAAAAGTAACACATCAGATCCGGGAAGATCTTACAGCAACATGTCGGCAGGCCGGTTTTTAGACCAACAAAGAAAATAGGTCAAGCACTCCGATCTGTGACGGGCAAATGCCCTCCTCTGTATGTTGTAGTTGTTGTTGTTGTTGTTGTGGTCTTCAGTCCAGCGACTGGTTTGATGCAGCTCTCCATGCTATTCTATCCTGTGCAAGCTTCTTCACCTCCCAGTACCTGCTGCAACCTACATCCTTCTGAATCTGCTTAGTGTATTCATCTTGGTCTCCCTCTACGATTTTTACCCTCCACGCTGCCCTCCAATACTAAATTGGTGATCCCTTGATGCCTCAGAACATGTCCTACCAACCGATCCCTTCTTCTGGTCAAGTTGTGCCACAAACTTCTCTTCTCCCCAATCCTATTCAATACTTCCTCATTAGTTATGTGATCTACCCATCTAATCTTCAGCATTCTTCTGTAGCACCACATTTCGAAAGCTTCTATTCTCTTCTTGTCCGAACTATTTATCGTCCATGTTTCACTTCCATACATGGCTACACTCCATACAAATACTTTCAGAAATTACTTCCAGACACTTAAATCTATACTCGATGTTAACAAATTTCTCTTCTTCAGAAACGCTTTCCTTGCCATTGCCAGTCTACATTTTATATCCTCTCTACTTCGACCGTCATCAGTTGTTCTGCTCCCCAAATATCAAAACTCCTTTACTACTTTAAGTGTATCATTTCCTAATCTAATTCCCTCAGCATCACCCGACTTAATTAGACCACATTCCATTATCCTTGTTTTGCTTTTGTTGATGTTCATCTTATATCCTCCTTTCAAGACACTGTCCATTCCATTCAACTGCTCTTCCAAGTCCTTTGCTGTCTCTGACAGGATTACAATGTCATCGGCGAACCTCAAAGTTTTTATTTCTTCTCCATGAATTTTAATACCTACTCCGAATTTTTCTTTTGTTTCCTTTACTGCTTGCTCAATATACAGATTGAATAACATCGGGGAGAGCCTACAACCCTGTCTTACTCCCTTCCCAAGCACTGCTTCCCTCAACTCTTATAACTGCCATCTGGTTTCTGTACAAATTGTAAATAGCCTTTCGCTCCCTGTATTTTACCCCTGCCACCTTTAGAATTTGAAAGAGAGTATTCCAGTCAACATTGTCAAAAGCTTTCTCTAAGTCTACAAATGCTAGAAACGTAGGTTTGCCTTTCCTTAATCTTTCTTCTAAGATAAGTCGTAAGGTCAGTATTGCCTCACGTGCTCCAGTGTTTCTACGGAATCCAAACTGATCTTCCCCGAGGTTGGCTTCTACTAGTTTTTCCATTCGTCTGTAAAGAATTCGTGTTAGTATTTTGCAGCTGTGACTTATTAAACTGATAGTTCGGTAATTTTCACATCTGTCAACACCTGCTTTCTTTGGGATTGGAATTATTATATTCTTCTTGAAGTCTGAGGGTATTTCGCCTGTTTCATACATCTTGCTCACCAGATGGTAGAGTTTTGTCAGGACTGGCTCTCCCAAGGCCGTCAGTAGTTCCAATGGAATGTTGTCTACTCCGGGGGCCTTGTTTCGACTCAGGTCTTTCAGTGCTCTGTCAAACTCTTCACGCAGTATCATATCTCCCATTTCATCTTCATCTACATCCTCTTCCATTTCCATAATATTGTCCTCAAGTACATCGCCCTTGTATAGACCCTCTATATACTCCTTCCACCTTTCTGCTTTCCCTTCTTTGCTTAGAACTGGGTTTCCATCTGAGCTCTTGATATTCATACAAGTGGTTCTCTTATCTCCAAAGGTCTCTTTAATTTTCCTGTAGGCAGTATCTATCTTACCCCTAGTGAGATAGGCCTCTACATCCTTACATTTGTCCTCTAGCCATCCCTGCTTAGCCATTTTGCACTTCCTGTCGATCTCATTTTTGAGACGTTTGTATTCCTTTTTGCCTGCTTCATTTACTGCATTTTTATATTTTCTCCTTTCATCAATTAAATTCAATATTTCTTCTGTTACCCAAGGATTTCTACTAGCCCTCGTCTTTTTACCTACTTGATCCTCTGCTGCCTTCGCTACTTCATCCCTCAAAGCTACCCATTCTTCTTCTACTGTAGTTCTTTCCCCCATTCCTGTCAATTGTTCCCTTATGCTCTCCCTGAAACTCTGTACAACCTCTGGTTCTTTCAGTTTATCCAGGTCCCATCTCCTGAAAATTCCCACCTTTTTGCAGTTTCTTCAGTTTTAATCTACAGGTCATAACCAATAGATTGTGGTCAGAGTCCACATCTGCCCCTGGAAATGTCTTACAATTTAAAACCTGGTTCCTAAATCTCTGTCTTACCATTATATAATCTATCTGATACCTTTTAGTATCTCCAGGGTTCTTCCATGTATACAACCTTCTTTCATGATTCTTAAACCAAGTGTTAGATATGATTATGTTGTGCTCTGTGCAAAATTCTACCAGGCGGCTTCCTCTTTCATTTCTTAGCCCCAATCCATATTCACCTACTATGTTTCCTTCTCTCCCTTTTCCTACACTCGAATTCCAGTCACCCATAACTATTAAATTTTCGTCTCCCTTCACTACCTGAATAATTTCATTTAATTCATCATACATTTCTTCAATTTCTTCGTCATCTGCAGAGCTAGTTGGCATATAAATTTGTAATACTGTAGTAGGTGTGGGCTTCGTATCTATCTTGGCCACAATAATGCGTTCACTATGCTGTTTGTAGTAGCTTACCCGCATTCCTATTTTCCTATTCATTATTAAACCTACTCGTGCATTACCCCTATTTGATTTTGTGTTTATAACCCTGTAGTCACCTGACCAGAAGTCTTGTTCCTCCTGCCACCGAACTTCACTAATTCCCACTATATCTAACTTGAACCTATCCATTTCCCTTTTTAAATTATCTAACCTACCTGCCCGATTAAGGGATCTGACATTCCACGCTCCGATCCGTAGAACGCCAGTTCTCTTTCTCCTGATAACAACATCCTCTTGAGTAGTCCCCGCCCGGAGATCCGAATGGGGGACTATTTTACCTCCGGAATATTTTACCCAAGAGCACGCCATCATCATTTAATCATACAGTAAAGCTGCATGCCCTCGGGAAAAAATACGGCTGTAGTTTCCCCTTGCTTTCAGCCGTTCGCAGTACCAGCACAGCAAGGCCGTTTTGGTTATTGTTACAAGGCCACATCAGTCAATCATCCAGACTGTTGCCCTTGCAACTACTGAAAAGGCTGCTGCCCCTCTTCAGGAACCACACGTTTGTCTGGCCTCTCAACAGATATAACATACGCCTCTGTATGTAGCGTATATAAAATTCCGTGTACGTGCGGTAAAGCTTATACTGGAACAACCAAGAGAAGCTTGAAGACATGGCTGAAGGATCACAAAAGTCTTTTCTGACTATGGAAAATAGACAAATCGGCTGTAGTAAGGCATGATCTTCAGCGAGGAAGTCACGAAGTGAAGTTTTCCGAAACAAACATTTTATCTACGACGACGAACTATTATCCACGGCTATATAGAGACGCCATTGAAATATATACACAGGGATTATTTTAATAGGAAAGAAGAGGCCATGAAACTTAGCGAGATAAGGACAGTAGCTCTGCAGAATCGGCAAACAGTTTTTATCTTTGACAAGACGATAGTCAATATTTAATTTCTACCTTTGACAAGCTCATCTCTAGAATGAAATTTTCACTCTACAGCGTAGTGGACGCTGATATGAAACTTCCTGGCAGATTAAAACTGCGTGCCGGACCGAGACTCGAACTAGGGACCTTCGTCTTTTGCGGGTAAGTGCTCTACCAACTGAGCTACCCAAGCACGACTCACACCCCGTCCTCACAGCTTTACTTCCGCCAGTACCTCGTCTCCTACCTTTCAAACTTCACAGAAGGTATCCTGCGAACCATGCAGAACTAGCACCAGACTGAAGCGCCTAGAACCGCTCGTCCACTGCGGCCGACTTATTTAGGTTCAATTGCCACTCTTCGCACTTCATACATATCTTCTCTAAATGATTTTGCAATTGGTTTTGGTCTTATCATGACTTTACTAGACGGTAAATGACAGTATCGTCAACAAAGAATCTAAGACGGCTGCTCAAACTATTTCCTTTATCATTTATACATGTTATAAACAGCAGATGGCCTCTAACACTTCCTTAAGGAAGTCCAGATATCACTTCTGTTTTACTCGATGACTTTCGGTCAGTTAAACGAACTGTGGCATTTCTGCCAGGAAATCACGAATCCAGTAGCCCAAATGAGACGATACACAAGTGAGACGATATCCCATACAAACGCAATTTAATTAGATGGCGCTTATGAAGAACAGTATTGAAAGCCTTTCGGAAATATAGAAATGTGGGATCAATATGAGATCTTCTGTCGATACCACTAATTACTTTTTGAGAAAAAAATGTGTGTGAAATCTTACGGGACTTACCTGCTAAGGTCATCAGTCCCTAAGCTTACACACTACTTAGCCGGCCGTTGTGATCGAGCGGTTTTAGGGGCTTCAGTCCGGAACCGCGCTGCTGCTACGGTCGCAGGTTCGAATCCTGCCTCGGGCATGGATGTGTGTGATGTCCTTAGGTTAGTTAGGGGACTGATGACCTCAGATGTTAAGTCCCATAGTGCTCAGAGCCATTTGAACACACTACTTCACCTTAATTATCCTAACGACAAACACACACACCCATGCCCGAGGGAGGACTCGAACCTCCGCCGGGAGCAGCCGCACAATCCATGACTGCAACGCCTTGGACCGCTCGGCTAATCCTGCGCGGCACTTTTTGGGAATAAAGAGCTAGTTGTGTTCCACAAGAACAATATCCGAGCTAACCGTTTGTCAACAGATAGTATTCCTAGAGGTACTATGTTCCAAAAGCCTACTGCAGATCTACGTCTGTGATATGGGTCTGTAATTCAGCGGATTTCTCCTACTTCTTTTCTTGGCTATTGGTGTGACCTGCGCAACTTTCCAGTTTTGGGTACGTATGATTGGTACGTACGGAGATGTTACATCAGCATGCTCTGAAAGGAATCCGACTGGTATAGAATTTGGATAAGTCTTTATTAAGTGATTTAAAGTGCTTCGCTGCACCTAGGATATCTGCTTCTAAGTTACTCTTGTTGAAAGCTGCTCTTGATCTGAATTCTGGAATATTTATTTTCTCTTCTTTCGTGAAGGAATTTCGGAAAACTGTAGCTAGTAACTCTGCTTTAGTGGCAGTTCATAGGTAACATTACCATCACCCATGCACAGTAAATGCATTGATTGCTTCTTACTGCTGGTGTACTTTATACACCACAAGAATCGCTTTGGACTTCCAGGCAGATTTCGAACAGAGTATCGCTATGCAAACTATTAAAAGCATCTCACATTGAAGTTCGCGACAAATTTCGAGCATTTTCTAGCATTTGTAAATCACCGTCAATTTTTGGGATTTTACGTTCTTTTAAATTTTTCTACTTCGTTTCTTCTTGTGACCTGCTTTGTGTAACATGGCGTGGGGATTGGGGGGGAGGTGGGAGGGGGGAGTGAAGCAGTTGCGTCTCATACTTAACTGAAATGGTATCAATTTCTGAAGAGCCGCCGATATTATTTCACCGAATCCGTCACATGTGGTCTACATTTACACTATTTGATCAAAAGTATCCGGACATCTGACTGAAAACGACTTATAAGTTCGTGGCACCCTCCATTAGTAAAGCTGGAATTCAAAATGGTGTTGGCCCACCCTTAGCCTTGCTGATGACAGCTTCCACTCTCGTCGGCATACGTTCAATCAGGTGTTGGAAGGTTTCTTGGGGAATGGCAGCCCATTCTTCACGGAGTGTTGCACTGAGGAGAGGTATCGATGTCGGTCGGTGAGGCCTGGCACGAATTCGGCGTTCCAAAACATCCCAAAGGTGTTCTGTAGGATTCAGCTCAGGACTCTGCGCAGGCCAGTCCATTACAGGGATATTATTGTCGTGTAACCACTGCGCCACAGGCCGTGCATTATGAACAGGTGTTCGATCGTGTTGAAAGATGCAATCGCCATCCCCGAATGGTTCTTCAAGAATGGGAAGCAAGAAGGTGCGTTATACATCAATGTAGGCCTGTGCTGTGATAATGTCACGCTAAACAACAAGGGGTGCAAGCCCCCTCCATGTAAAACACGACCACACCATAACACCACCACCTCCGAATTTTACTGCTGGCACTATACACGCTCGCAGATGATGTTCACCGGGCATTCAACATACCCACATCGCAAACAGTGAACCTAGGGACGTTTAGGGGTGTGGAAATCTCGCTTACAGACGTATGACACAAGTGACACCCAATCACCTGACCACGTTCGAAGTCCGTGAGTTCTGCGTAACGTCCCATTCTGTTCTCTCATGATGTATAATGGCTACTGAGGTCGCTGAGTACCTGGCTGTAGGTGGCAGCACAGTGCACCTAATATGTTTTTGGGGTGTCCGGGTATTTTTGATCACATAGGGTACATAGGTCGTTTGCAAGGAATGGAGGCTGTCTTGTAGCAAGGATTTTTATTAATTTTTTTTAAGTAGATTTAGTTTGCGTTTATTTTTGGTGGGTTTGGATGTTACCTAACATTGACGAACGCAGTCTGAAGATAGCCTAAGAAACCAACTGAACCAAGCCTACTTCAGAAGCAAATATTACATAACCACATGCCCATGCTCAATCCAAAACGAAATATTCGAAGTCTAGAACGTGTCATATTTAACACGCTGTAGTCACCTGTAATTACTGAGAAGAAATGATTTAAAATTATCTCACTAGTAACGAAAATAGCATGTACACCCTATTATGGTATGAGAGAGTAGTTTATCGCTGTGTCGTTCTTGGATAAATGTTTCTCGGTTTTCTTGTCACTTCAGAATTGAGTATGCACTCAAGCATTCAACGACTTCACCCGTCACCTGCATGAGTTCATTGTTGGTCGTATGGCAGTTTCGTACGTAGTTGACCAAATAGTGCCATGGAGACGTACCGATGTCACGGATCTTCCATATGCTACCCCAGGTGTCTGTGACGGGTGAACATTACTAGCGATGCTGATTCCGCCACCAGTCGGCTTCATAACTCCGTTTATTGCTGTGTGGTCTTCCAGCATCGGGTAGCCGGATCCCCGCACAGATATCATCTTCATATAGATAAGGATTAGCGGCCAATGGTCTTCGTGAGTGCGGATGCACTCACATTGGTTGAACTCTTACGAGAATCTGTAGATTGGCTGCTGTGAGTAATGAGTGTAATGGGCAGGGACACTAGCAAATGTAGTGTCTGGACAGAAAGGTTGGAAGTGTGGGTCTGCCGGGAAGAGTTCCACAGATGTCCCTACAGTCGTACTATCCTCTTTGTCCTCGGTGGTTCAGTCGGATAGTGCGTCTGCCATGTAAGCAGGAGATTCCGGGTTTGAGTCCATTCGGGGCACACATTTTCAACTGTTCCCGTTGATATTTATCAACGCCTGTTAGCAGCTAAAGGCCTGGATTTCATTGTAATTTCATACTGTAAAGTACTTATGAAATTTAGAGCATGTAATAGATAAGCGTAAGGAGGTAAACTATTAATGCATCAATTGTGTATAGGTCGCATCCTAAGTTTTTCGTTTTAAAATCTGCAAATATTTACACAGCTATTAGAAATTCACAGTTACATATTTTGAGGACTATCTGTATCGGGATAGAAATCTATATGCTGCTAGGAGAAATTGTTCTATACTTTTTAGACGTTTTAAAAACGTGTTATATTAGAAAGCTTTTTATTTAAATTATTATTTTCTGCTTTTTAATCTTGTGTGTGTCAAATTGTGTCAATTGTTTCCAGCAATTTCAAACATATTGGTGAGATTGAACAGAGACTTGTGGTAACGTTCAGGATTATTTTAGTTTCTCTTCACCTACATCAACCAATAAATCCTCTCACGAAGAGATCTCTAAGATAAAAATTAGAGAGTATCGGGTTCACACAGGGGCGTTCCCAGCAATCGTTCTTACCACGAAACATTCGCAAGTGGATTAGGAAAAGAGGGAAATAGCAGAGGTACACAAGGTACCCTCCGCCACACACCGGACAAGAAAGCGAGTTATTATTGCATTTTCATCGAGTTTCAAATCTCTAAATCATCGCAAAATGATAGTGGTAAGCAGAGTACACTCCACCACTTATCAGACAAGAGGACAGGTTACTATTGCACTGTCATCCAGTTGTGAGCTATGTTTAAAGTTTCAAGTCTCTGTTTCATCGGGAAGTTAGTTGGAGATCAATTGCAAAATTCGTAATTAACAAACAGACAAGAAAGCGATCTGAAGCAAGTTTTAAAACACAGATCATCTTGGAAGCAAAAGTAGAGGCTCTGTTCGGCGTGTCCACTTTGGTCCATAATGGCGCGCTGTATAGTGTCTGACAGAATTGTAGAACTACTGTCCCCTACCGTAGACTAACATAAGTAAGGGTGGACTTCGGTAGTTTGCCCAGTAGCTTCGGCCAGTTAACGTCGTAAGAGCGTTGCCTGTACCTGTCGGCCGTTTCCTCATAACGATCGCTTTCTTTGATATTCCATCAGTGCCTTACTAGATACACCTAAAAACCGGAAGCGGCGAAACGTCCAGAAACTGTGTAAGGTTTCGCAAAGGTCTGGGGAACCTATGGATCATTTCTGTTTTCCTGCCTGCGAAATTAAAACTGTAAATGTTTGATTCAGATCTCGAGTTTTTAGCTCTTTTGTCCGTGTTTGCTTTAACAATAAATATGTCTTTGGATGGGGTCCACCTTTAGCAAAAATGAAACTGCAGTGAAACATGATTGGGATAAAAAACAAAACTGTTACGCTAAAGGCGGACACCATCCAAAAACATGTAACGTGAAAAAGAGGCATGAAGAAACTATACAGAATTATCAAATAGCGCCAGAAAACACAGTTTCCTCGACAAAGGTAATATTGGAAAAAAAAAAAACGCAAAACGAATGTATGTAAAACATCGCTTCAGTAGTTCGTCGCCTTCATGTAAAACAAGTTTCTCTTATTCATAAACAAATTTCGCATTTATCAGCAACAACAGGAAGCACTTGCCTTTCGTTAAGCTGAAGAGTGTGCTATTGAGTACATACAAAAGACAATAATTATATACACTTTTTATGTTTGTGCATGTAAACTGTACTTGTAGCAGACTTAATTGCTATGGTTGGATAAGAACGCAAAATTTACGTGACCCACTTATTTCTATTACTTATAAAATAAAATGTATATCTTGTAAGGATATAACTGTAAAATGCAAAACGGACTAATTCTGAAGGATGTACGGTTCTAATTATATGCAAAAAACACACAAAAAAGAAAATAAAGAGAAGTTTCCGGCTCGCAGTTTCTCCCTCAAACATTCAAAACAAAACAAAAAAAAAACAAAAAAAGGGCTCTGAGCACTATGAGACTTAACTTCTGAAGTCATCAGTCCCCTAGAACTTAGAACTACTTAAACCTAACTAACCTAAGGACATCACACACATCCATGCCCGAGGCAGGATTCGAACCTGCAACCAGAGCAGTCGCGCTTTTGCAGACTGTAGCGCCTAGAACCGCTCGGCCACCCCGGCCGGCTCAAACATTCATTCATTTTTCTTTTCCTACCAATGCTACCAGTACTATCAGTAATGCCACCATTTGCTTCGTCATTTATGTACCGTACCAAAACCACCGAATCTTTATTCCGGTAGAGCGTAACTTTAGTCTTACATCAGCAGCAAAGTGTGCCAGTGCGCCATCGTCCTTGCATCACATTCCTGGTCCATGTTCAATGGGTGAAATTTGGGCCCAGTCAGATGGGGACTTAATCGAAAAGTTTGCGTTTCAAATGTATTTTTAGGTGGGGCCAGCTTGGGAAAAATTGCCATTGCATTTTTTTCCCTCCTGAACAGGTGGTATGTTCCTATGGGATGGAATTGCTGGGGTGATCGGTCCCTAGGCTTACACACTACGTAATCTAACTTTAACTAACTTACGCTAAGAACAACAAATTCACATCGATGCCCGAGGGAGGACTCGAACCTCCGACGGGAGGATCCGCGAGGCATGGCGCCTAAGACCGCGCGGCTACCCCGTGCGGCCCCTGAACACGGCTGTCGCTTCCCGAGAAGTGGTCACACCATATGTAATATACACCATCACTGTTCTCAGTGGCTTTGACAGAGGAAGCTTGTTCCTATGCTGTTTAGTAACATCTTTCTGACTTTCAGTCGTCTGATGTAAGGTAAATCATTTATATTGTTCTTGTTATCTCAAATATATACAGAGTAATACTTTTTCACAACAATGTGTTTTGGCATACAAACGTAGTTCCTGGTCCAGATTATAATTTTCACTCTGCAGCGGAGTGTGTGCTGATATGAAATTTCCTGGTGGATTAAAGCTGTATACGGGACCGAGACCCGAACTCGGGACCTTTGCCCTTCGCGGGCAAGTGCTCCAACAACTGAGCTACGCAAGCACAATTGAGAGCTTTAATTCCGCCAGTACCTCGTCTCCTACCTTCCAAACTTCACAGAAGATCTGCTGCGAACATCGCAGAACCAGCACTCCTGAAAGAAAGGATATTGCGGAGACAGGCTGGGGGATGTTTCCAGAATGAAATTTTCACTCTACAGCACTCTACAGCAACACCTTTTTTTCTGAAAGTAGATTGGTTTGCCAGTATACCATATTATTCGCTACACATTTGGTTACAAAGCTCTAATTTCAATATAATCTCCGTTCAGTGCGACGGCCTTACGTCACCTTATTGGGAGCGCCTAGACGCCCGCATGGTACCTCTCCACTGGTCGACGCCGGAGACAACAGTTTTCTCCATCGATAACTCCCCCCCCCCCCCCCCCCCCCCGATTCACGTACTGCATCCCGCAAAGTGCCTCCTTTATTGGGCCAAACAGATGGAAGCCGGAAGGTGCGAGACCTGGGTTCTACGATGGATGAAGAAGAACAGTCCAATGAAGTTTTGTGAGCTCCTCCCGTTTGCGCACACTAGTGTCCCTAGTGTGAGGCCTTGCGTTGTCATGAAGCAGGAGAAGTTCGTTTGCATTTTTGTGGCAACAAACGAGCTAAAGTTATTCTTTTTTTGTTAATTTCCTGAGGGTAGCAGTACACGATTCAGAGTTGGTCGTTGCACCATGATGGAGAACATCAAACAGTAGAACCCCTTCAGAGCCCCAGAGCACCTTGCTGCTGAGGGTGCGCCTGTGAACTTTCTCTTTGGTGGAGAAGTGTTGTGGTGCCACTCCGCGGATTGCCGCTTTGTTTCCAGTTCGAAGTGATGTCTCTGTAGGCATTCTGCAAGCACCTATGAGTGTTTATGGTGCTTTGGTTTTTCGCCAGAAGAAACCAAATAACTGTTCTCTTCCTGGAGTGCACCTCCGTTACGGACGCCATTTTCAAGGCTACGTACGGCGCCTTTTTTATGTATTTTTGGCTCATTCGTAACTCGATCGAGACCATACAATGAATTATAATAATGAATATTAAATAGATATCACTTAATTTACGGTTGGTAAAACTTTCGGCGCTACGGCCTGGAACCGCGCGACCGGTACGGTCGCTGGTTCGAATCCTGCCTCGGGCATGGATGTGTGTGATGTCCTTAGGTTAGTTAGGTTTAAGTAGCTGTAAGTTCTAGGGGACTGATGTGCTTGAGCGTGGCTTTTTCTGTTAAAGGTCCGTTCCTGTATTTTTAACCTTGTTTCTTCTCTCTGTGGTGAATCGGACTTCGTGAAAAAAGCAGCACCCGAAGACGATGGTGGCTCGAGCTGGACGACTTTTTGCTTAAAAATACGAAACGTTTTTCCGTGACAAGTCACCCAATAATCTTACATAGACTGAAGACACAAAACAAAACAAACATAGATTAGTAATAACAATATATTCTGAATTAAGAACACAATTAAAAGTACACTTACATTATGTAATTAGGAGTGCCGTTTGGTTGCAACCCGTCAAGTATTAATGAAATAATGTAGATCTGGACAAGACCTAGAAAACAAAAAGGTGACTCTTCCTCTTTCGCCAATAATATGACGATCAAAAATCTTCAAATGTTTCCAGCGGCTCAAATTCTTGTTTATTTCATAACTTATAACGAAGATTTTTTTTTTTTTGCTAATAAAAGCTCAATATACAAATGTGCCTTTAAACGGCGCCATCTATCGGAGCTTCAAGAAGCTATAGAGGCTGAGGCGGGAATAGTCCACGATGTCCCACAGAAATTTCCCGAGAAAAAGAATGTTGCATCACTTATTGAACGCCCCTCGGACTACTGATTAAATTGACTTCTGAATGCTTTTAGACACAAAATTGTAGCTCCACTGCCTTCCCCAATCCTTTCTGCGTGTACCCTGCCCCCCCCTTTTTTCTATGTCCTCTCCCTCCATCGGCTGCCCCCTTTTCCTCGCCTCCCCCCTTTTATCCGCATCATTGGTCCGGGTCTTACCCCCGCCCTGATCTGCGCTTTGTCGCCCCTATAGTACTGTTTAAAGTGAATGTTCGATGTTGTGCGTCGCCTGTCAGTGTTGCGAACAGCCAGCATACTGTCACTCGGTGCGCTTTGTTGTGACCAGAAACCAGACTGTCGCTGCATTTTTTAATTGTGCCTGTCTACATACTGTGTGTCTTCATCCACATCATCGAAGCCGTGTTTTTATATTTTAAATTGCACACCTTTCCGCCATTTTACAGTTTTTTTACAATGTTACCGATTTCTCGCCTGTTTTGATTGTTTCTTTATATTATCATTATACAGGGTGATTCAAAAAGAATACCACAACTTTAGGAATTTAAAACTCTGCAACGACAAAAGGCAGAGCTAAGCACTATCTGTCGGCGAATTAAGGGAGCTATAAAGTTTCATTTAGTTGTACATTTGTTCGCTTGAGGCGCTGTTGACTAGGCGTCAGCGTCACTTGGTGCTAAGATGGCGACCGCTCAACAGAAAGCTTTTTGTGTTATTGAGTATGTCAGAAGTGAATCGACGACAGTTGTTCAGTGTGCATTTCGAACGAAGTATGGTGTTAAACCTCCTGATAGGTGGTGTATTAAACGTTGGTATAAACAGTTTACAGAGAATGGGTGTTTGTGCAAAGGGAAAAGTTCTGGACGGCCGAGAACGAGTGATGAAAATGTAGCACGCATCCAGCAAGCAGTAACTGGACTACAGTATCTGGAGATGTTAGAGAATTGGCTGTTTCCTCAGCTCGAACAAGAAGCACAACAATTCATATTTCAGCAGGATGGAGCGCCACCACTTTGGCACTTATCTGTCCGTAACTACCTGAACGTCAAATACCCGAGGCGATGGATCGGCCGCCAGGCAGCCCGTGACAGAGCACTTCATCACTGGCCTCCAAGAAGCCCTGATCTTACCCCCTGCGATTTTTTCTTATGGGGGTATGTTAAGGATATGGTGTTTTGGCCACCTCTCCCAGCCACCATTGATGATTTGAAACGAGAAATAACAGCAGCTATCCAAACTGTTACGCCTGATATGCTACAGAGAGTGTCGAACGAGTTGGAGTATCGGGTTGATATTGCTCGTGTGTCTGGAGGGGGCCATATTGAACATCTCTGAACTTGTTTTTGAGTGAAAAAAAACCTTTTTAAATACTCTTTGTAATGATGTATAACAGAAGGTTATATTATGTTTCTTTCATTAAATACACATTTTTAAAGTTGTGGTATTATTTTTGAATCACCCTGTATTTTTCAACTGTTCTGTAGGCTGTAGAGCGGCCTATTACGTTGCTGCCAGCACGAAATACAATAAAGGAAAAAAACATATCGTCGATGAGATTCTGTTTTAGAATTATGGATAATTTTTTTTGCTCAAGTGTTATGAGGCTTTTGGAGAACCAAAATCACCTGTATCAAAATCAACACGGAGTCAACGAACAGAGATGTTGCAAAATACTGCTCACTCTGTTCCTCCATGAGATGTATAGCGCTGTAGAGAACGGAGTTCAGGTTGATGTCGTGTTCCTCGACCTTATGAACGCATTTGTCAACGTCGCACACGGCTGTTTAGTGAAAGAAATACGGGCTTATCGAGTATCGGACCAGATTTGCGACTGGATTCAAGACTTCGTTGTACATGCAACTCAACACGTAGCTCTTAATGGGACCAATTAGACAGACGTTAAGTCCGTGGTACCCCAAGGATGTGTGACATGACAGTTCATGTTCACAATGTATATAAATGATCTAGTAGTATGCATCAGATGCTCTTTGAGATGACGCGATTGTCTATAGAAGGTAGCAACGCCAGCACACAGTAAAGAGTAGTAGCTGAACCTGCAGATGACTGTTGAATGGTGCAGGCTCTGGCAGGTGGAGGTATATAAATGTAACACATTGTGCATGCGTAGGCAAGTAAATCCACTACAGTACAGCAGCGCTACTGATGACAAACTGCTGGAAACAGTATCTACCGTAATCTGGGGGTAACATTCCAAAGCGACCTTACTGGAATGACCACACAAAACAAATAGCAGGAAAAATAGATGCTAGAGAGATTCATAGGAAGAATCTTAAGGAAATGTAACTCATCCAGAAAAGAAGCGGCTTACAAGGCGATTGTTTGGCCGATTATTGAGTATTGCTCATCAATCTGGAACCTTATTAGGAAGCACTGGTGCAAGCGATAGAGGACATCCAACTAAGAGTGGCGCGTTTCGTCTCGCGATCATTTAGTTGGCGCAAGAGCACTGCAGAGACGCTAAACAAACTCCAGGGGCAGGCGCTACAATGTAGGCGTTGCGCATCATGGAGAGGTTTACTGCTGCAGTTTCGAGAGAAGTATTTTCCGCGAAGAGTCGGACTACATATTACTTCCTCCCTCATATGTCTCGCGAAATGACCACGACGATACAATGCGACAAATCAGAGCTAATACAGAGGCTTAGCGACAATCATTTTTCCCACGCGCCATTCGCGAGTGGAACAGAAAAGAGCGGATCAGTTAGTGGTACCGTATGTACCCTCCACCACGCACTGTCTGGTGGCTTACGGAATATTGATGTAGATGTAGATTGATGTAAATGAAGATTCTGAACTTCTTTATTTGTATTCTCTCGAACCGTCTCTGTTCTGTTGTATTTGTCCTAATAAAGAAAAAAACTCGATTGAAAACGGTTGCTGCAGCCGCTTGTTATTGTTTCAGGTACTATATATTGTTACGATGGCACTGCCAACGTTACTCTCATAACTAGGGAAAAATGCAAATACGTAATTCCCATACATTATTTTCTTTTTCACATTGAAATATCTGGCGTGATATGTTATAATACGTAGATTCAAAATGTGTAAGCGACAAGCTTCTACCAGGACCCATTGTTCGGGAAACATTCAATTTCCTTTAGAGTGACCACCTTAACACACACTGCCCTACGACTTTGGGCAGTATTTCCACAAGCAGAAATCTGTGGCGAATAGTAAACACACGTTTGCAATCATCTCGCAAACGGCTGCTTTGTAAAATAACGTTTACAGAGAAGTTTTTGCCTTTAACATCACGTAAATTAAGACATTGCTGCAATAACCAGATATGTTCAATTTTGGCCCGAAAATGAGATTTTACTACCATCACTCTGTCGTATAGTGCAAGAATGCGACCTGTCCATGAGACAGATTCGGAATAACAAAGGAAATGAACTTGACGACACGGGCTCTCTGGGGCATGATCCAGACATGTCTGGGATTTGCCTCGTCTCTTCACCAGACTGTAGTCACAGCATGCCATGTCAGAAAAGTTGAACATAATGCAGGATCTTTTCTGTGGTGGTAGCTCTGTATAGAGAATGTCGTGCTTAAACAAAATCAACGAACAACCTTGTAGGTGGGGCAACCACAGCTATGCGTGTTCATCTTGGCTATTAATAACCGCTTCATCTGTATTTGGTCCTTTATTACTGTACCACTACCGGTTTCGTGGCCCCAAAACTCACTTCTTCAGGTGAGCATATGATCAAATCATTAGAGCGGAAAATCTCGGAATCTTTTTCCCAACATTCGTTGTCTGTCAAAGCAAAACACCGCTGAAATACGGCCTGTCATAGATTAAAAACTGCCATATTCCAATTTATTGGATGGGTCCAAAAATATAGTGGGTTGATGGGAGAAGCGATCACTATGGTACGATTTGTTTTCGATCCATACACTATATTGAAATCTGGCAGTTTTTAATCCATGACATACCGTCTTTTAGCGGTGTTTTGCTTTGACAGACAACGAATGTTGGGAAAGAGAGTCCAAGCTTTTCCGCTCTAATGATTTAATCACATGCTCACCTGAAGATATGGCTTTCAGCGCCACTAAACCCGTAATGGTATAGTAATAATGGACAAAATACAGCTGAAGTGGTTACTATTACCCAAGATGAAAAATCAACAAAATTCGTTTGCTTCATTTTACTGGACTTCTATAATACAGGAACTTATAAACTTGACAAAAATTTAGAGCATCTGCATATATTTCCAGAAAACTGCAGTATCGAAAAAGAAATCACAGCGTGGTGCAGTTTCTAGTACACAAAAGTCATCACAGGATCTTTGAAGACAAAAACTCATACTTTTCCTGCCCAAGCCGCAGCTTTTTACCCTGTGATCGCAGCTTTCGGTTAGCTGAATATGAAAGAAGAAAACATGAACCGCTTTATCTACCAAGGGACTGCAAACAACTCCTCAAGAATACATCCAAGGAGTTTATTAAGGTTGATCTTACACAAGAACCTGTTTTAACACCTCGTTGGTTGACTGATTTTGCGGGTGGGGGTGGGGGTGGGGGGTGGGGGGGGTGCTAGGGAGGATAAAACAGCGAGGTCATCGGTCCCAGCCGGCCGCGGTGGTCTCGCGGTTCTAGGCGCGCAGTCCGGAACCGCGCGACTGCTACGGTCGCAGGTTCGAATCCTGCCTCGGGCATGGGTGTGTGTGATGTCCTTAGGTTAGTTAGGTTTAAGTAGTTCTAAGTTCTAGGGGACTTATGACCTAAGATGTTGAGTCCCATAGTGCTCAGAGCCATTTTCATCGGTCCCATCGGATTAGGGAAGGATGGAGAAGGAAGTCGGCCGCGCCCTTTCAAAGGAACTACCCCGGCATTTACATGAAGCGATTTGGGGAAATCACGTTAAAGCTGAATCAGATGGCCGGACGCGGGATTGAACCGTCGTCCTCCCAAATGCGAGTCTAGTGTCCTACCCTCTGCACCACCTTGCTCGGTAGACATCTCGTCCCATGTAAAAACAGCCGCTTCAGGCTAACGTGAAGAGTGCTCATAATGAGGAGTTTACCATTGAAATGGACTGTTTCTTTGAACACTCTAGTGAACAGAAGCATGTAGTCACCTGTAGTGTGTCGTTATCACGAGATATGTATCAAGTGAATGATATATATTAAACAAGATAGCGTATAGGAAGTTTGATAATTAGTTTAGACTTTACCGCTCATCAAAATATACACCGCAGTGTTCATAATTATAGGTCGATGAGGAGTATCCTATAGCTTTTGATGAGTTTCGGGTATCAAAATATGTGACATTAATGGTCGTATCTTTTCATTGCATTGACTTAGAAGCTTCAATTTCTTGTATCGCCAAGGGATTGCAAAATGCCTCTGAGCACTATGGGACTTAACATCTAAGGTCGTCAGTCCCCTAGAAATTAGAACTTCTTAAACCTAACTAATTGGCTGTAAACAACGTAAAGGAATAGTACTGAGCCAGTTGACGACGTGTCCTCTTATCTTACACACTGCTGTCTATATTTTGATCTGAAGAGGACTGATAACAGTCAAAACTAGATATGGAACTTCGTATAAGCGATCACAGCTAAGTAAGATTTTACAAAAAGTGAACAATCACTGAAATAATAAATTGCGCGTCTACACTAGACTGAAGCTCCAATAGGCATGCGTATTCAAATACAGAGATTTGTAAACAGGCAGAATATGGCCCTGTGGTCGGCAACGCCTATATAAGACAACAAGTGTCTGGCGCGGTTGTCAGATCGGTTACTGCTGCTACAATGGCGGGTTATCAAGATTTAAATGAGTTTCAACGCAGTGTTATAGTCGGCGCAAGAGCAGTGGGACACAGCATCTCCCAGGTAAGAACGGGACCAACGACGACTGAAGAGGATCGTTCAGCGCGACAGAAGTGCGACCTCATGCCATTTCACATTCCATGGTCTGCAATCCCCTTGCTGTGGCCGAGCGGTTCTAGGCGCTTCAGTCTGGAACCGCGTGACTGGTACTGTCGCAGCTTCGAATCCTGCTTCGGGCATGGATGTGTGTGATATCCTTAGGTTAGTTAGGTTTAAGAAGTTCTAATTTCTAGGGGACTGACGACCTTAGATGTTAAGTCCCATAGTGCTCAGAGGCATTTTGCAATCCCTTGGCGATACAAGAAATTGAAGCTTCTAAGTCAATGCAATGAAAAGATACGACCATTAATGTCACATATTTTGATACCCGAAACTCATCAAAAGCTATAGGATACTCCTCATCGACCTATAATTATGAAATTTAGCAAGAAGCAAGGTTTCACAGTACTAGCAAAGGAAAAAAATACGAAAAATGTTAAGTTGTAATTATGTAACATGAAAAAAAGTTTTTGTCATTTCTTATCAGGTTGTCAGTCATTCCGGCCGTCTGTTAAGACCCCTTTTTCTCAGGAACATGTGGATATACCAAGTTGAAATTTACTTCATGCACCAAGGTCTATGGTCCCCTGGCGGTGTAATAAATGTAAGCTTGAAAGTCAAAGAGACCAAAATGTACCGCCCTTTATCACACTAATTTTCATACTCCAAAACTCACTCATGAGAACTTAGTAGGTTCTTCCCATTGGTCTAGCATGATGAAATTTGGGAAGAAGCGAGGTTTCACAGTACAACCAAATCTTACTGTTAATTTGTGTCTACGTCGCACGAAAAAAGAATGTGGTTTGTTATATCTCAGTCTGTCCGTCTGTCCCTCAAATTCCCTTTTTCTCAGGAACAGCAGACGTATCAAATTGAAGTTTATGTCACCTACAGATGTCTATGGTCCTTTGCTTGTGTAAAAATGTTAACCTTCTAAGTCAGTGCACTCGAAAGACACGGCCATTTATGTAACAAATTTCCTACTCGAATACTCACTTACTAAAGCATATTGACGTACAAACATGAAATTTGGCAAGACGGAAAGTTTCAAAGTGCAAATAAAGGAAAAAATCGGAAGATTGCCAAATTGTAATTACATCACGCGAAAAAATAATTCTTATGTAATTTGTTATCCGTCCTCAAACTTGAAACTGAAACATTCTCGAAAGCCTTGGAACCCCTGCGACCGATATGTTACCAGTATCTATGTCGATAACAGGCAAAAATCGTCGATATTCTCCATTTCCGGAACGTATGAACTGTCTGTATACGTAATTAAGTTTGTACAGAACCCTGAGTGTGACTGTCCTACTTGCACATGGGCAACTTTCTTTTATAGATAATAAATCTTTGTTTAGTTATATAGCCATCTATTACGGTGTGTTGGTGGCGTAAAATAAAGCTTGGGAGAAGACGGGACCGATTAAAACTTCTTTTTCCAATTTATGGTCAGTCTTTTTCTGTTTGAAACGAAATTATGTAATGAATTATCTGGTTATTGCACCAGTGCCTTCAGTTTGATCCTTGTGTGAGTCTTGGCTATTAATTACGAAACAACCTGTAAAACGGATGGGGGAGGAACGTTTGCCGAATTCGGTGTTCAGGTATGAGCCAGAGGGTCGCTCAGAGTGGCCCGAAGATCGAAAGACCAAGTTTCAAGTACGCAAAAGGTTCAAAAATGGTTCAAATGGCTCTAAGCATTATGGTACTTAACATCTGAGGTCATCAGTCCAGTACGCTTAGAACTACTTAAACCTAACTAACCTAAGGACATCACACACATCCATGCCCGAGGCAGGATTCGAACCTGCGACCGCAGCAGCAGCGCCGTTCCGGACTGAAGCGCCTAGAACCGCTCGGCCACAGTGGCCGGCACGCAACAGGTCAAAGGGCCTGATGTATGAAGATGACGACGACAGTGATTAGGTTCTTGGAACGCTAGAGAGATCGTTCGAGGATCATGGAGGCAGCGGACATCCTGTTTTGGCAGAGAGCGCTGGGGGGTGAAAGCGGCGACGGCGTGGCTTTCTGTCGCGCACTCAGGGGTTGGGCGACGCACGCCTCACGCCCCCGTTATGTCCCGTTCACCTGCTGCCGGAGACCGAAGTGTGTATATATAGATGCGCACGTTGCCGGCGGGTGAGCGAATACCACAGCCAGACGGCGCTGGGACATCAGCTGACACACCGGCGAGGATACATTGCAGTAATCAGTACACGGTGAGTGCGTTGCGCGTTAAACCTGTACTGCTCTGCGGAATCCGACGATCAGTGTTCCGCACAGGGATACCAACATATGTTACGGTAGTACCAATTTCTTTTTTACTCCGCAGTTGCAACAGTTACTCATCATTTGGTTTTGCAGCTCTCGTTTGTAGACAGACTAACTAGATATAAGGCGCGCCTGTTACGCTGCCAACTGTTTTTTCATACAAACCCAAAAATGATTCAGGACGTTTTTGCGCCATCGTCAGCGGCTATTTATTCAGTTCTGTAAACAATAAACATGTTTAAAGTGATAGTTACTCTAATGACAGCTGGCCTAAAACGAGTTTTAGTCTGCTATAATAATGTTTGTGCATTATTTGTCTGTGTAGGAACCTCTGTACATTATTGGATTTTCTAGCTTGTCATCTGCAGTTACATAATGTTATTTGATTTGCGAGTTATCATATTACTTTCTCTGTAAACATAATCTTGTTCTGTGACAATATTTCGCTGTATATTTTGCCGTTACTGACAGTTTGTTTTCGAAAAGCGTTTCTCATCTCTCTTCTCATCTGTGTAATGTTGGAGAGTGCTTCTCAACAACAGATGAGAGTGCAGGCGAGCCGGCCAGAGTGGCCGAGCGGTTCTAGGCGCTGCAGTCTGGAACCGCGCGCCCGCTATGTTCGCAGGTTCGAATCCTACCTCGGGCTTGGATGTGTGTGATGTCCTTAGGTTTAAGTAGTTCTAAGTTCTAGGGGACTGATGACCTCAGAAGTTAGGTCCCATAGTGCTCAGAGCCATTTGAACCAGAGTGCAGGTGAGACGCGATTTTCGAAAACAAACTGTAAGTAGTGGCAAAACATAGTAGCGAAATATTTTCACACAGCAAAATTAGGTTTAGAGAGAAAGTGACCTGATAACTCCCCAACCAACGTCTCGCTATTTTTTTGCAGATGACAAGTTATCAATATCCAATAACGTACAGGGGCTCCCACATAACACAATAATGTTAAAGAATTTGGGTAATGACAGCTACACACATAAACGGTTTTTTGTCTAAGTTTCGTAAGAATAATGATCAATTAAAGTTCTTTACAATTTACAGAACTGAACAAAGAGAAACCAGTGACGATGGCACAAAAAGAAGCTGAAAAGTTTTTGCGTTTAAATGAAAAAAACAGTGTTTGCGCAACAGGCGGACCTTATATCCAGTGAAGTTCCAGCAGTGACAGCAACTTAAAGGAACGAATGTAATAAATATTTATTCACAGAAAATGAGTGTCGTACAAAAGATTAACATTGCCGACTTAAAGGAAGGTACCTTGGCGTCAAATACTTATTTAATTTCAGTCATATTACCTGTCACATATACGTGCATCTATTATCTTACACATTTCTCATCAGTCACCAAGCGCGAAAATTGACAGACGTCAACTGATTCAGTAGTAAGTTCAGGATACGATTTTGGCCAGACTGTGTGGTGAACACTGCAATGGACTGTCGACCTATGTGCCTGGTGACTGATGAAAAATGTATATTATCATCATCATCGTCGTCATCGCCTTCACTTCAAGAGGTGGACTGCACTGCCTGTTCCGGAAACCATATTGCCGTTGGACGTCTGATGGTTCTCTGTCCAGAGGGCTTGTACTTCAGGCCGAGTCTAGGCAGACCATCTTCCTCCATCCTTTCCAAATAGTTACAACAGCTGAATTGATACCTTTTAATTTTCCTTTCCGAGTCGAAAACCTCTAGCTCTTGCGTATTCTATGCTTCGTAATTTTTTCGCCTGTGTGCAGCCATTGACTGTCTGGAGAAATTTCATCTCAACTGACATAGTTTTGCTTCTGTGTTTCTTTGAGAGTTCCCACACCTCAGTTCCATACTATACTACCAGAACCACCATTTTTTTATGGAGCTTCGTCATAGTTTTGCCACGCGGGATTAGCCGAGCGGTCTGGGGCGCTGCAGTCATGGGCTGTGCTGCTGGTCCCGGCGGAGGTTCGAGTCCTCCCTCGGGCATGGGTGTGTGTGTTTGTCCTTAGGATAATTTAGGTTAAGTAGTGTGTAAGCTTAGGGACTGATGACCTTAGCAGTTAAGTCCCATAAGATTTCACACACACACACAGTTTTCTTTGTGGTGTTACATTTCAGAGTTCTGTGAATCGTTCCACATATATGTTTAAATTTGCAAAATTTTATGTCTATTTCGCGCTCTATTCTTGGGGCTAATTTACATCCAAGATAATTAAACGTGGATACCTGCTCCAGTACTTTCTTAGCTATCTCAGCTTTGCATCTTACCATGTTTTTCCCCAGGAAAACTAATACTTTTGATTTATGTGGAGATGTCGTTAGTCCATATTCTTCTGATATATAATTTAAGATGTATGCCCCTTTTGTAAATTATCTTCTGTCTGTTGCACAATAACAGCATCGTGTGCGTATAAGAGACTACTTAATCTGTACTGCGGCGTGAGCGTTATACCACACTTATAAAAACTTGTTTCCATCTTAGTATGACTTCGTCGAAATAAATATTAAAAAGTTTTGAGGAGAGATAGCAACGTCTAATTCCCTCATTTGGTTTTAGTGGTGCTGTTAGTTGCTTACATGTTTCAATAAACACAGTAGTGTTTTCAATAAAACGGAAAAATAGCTTAAATTGGAAATTCCACTTTCGCTTACTTAATGACTAGTGTGCTCGTAACTGTTCATTTGCACTTGTTATACATATGTGTTTGTTATCTTGACATGGTTCTTATATTTTGGCAAATACCATTTCGACTATCTGGACGATTTAAAAATGGGTCCCGATCCGAAACTAGTCATCAAGTAAACAAAAGTGAAATTTGCCACCTTGGCTGTTTTTCAGTTGTATTGATTAACACAAGTTTCTACTCTGCAATTACTCCATCATACTGGAAGTTCGTGTGTACAGCAGATTTTGATAGAGACTTTCCACCGCTTTTACTAGGTTACCTGGTAAACCTCTTCTCATAAAGATTCCCCAGAGCACGTCTTAATTCAAGCTGTCAAATGCCGTTTGAAAATCAGGGAAGGCGATATAAGTTTTGAAACTGAATTTCCTTTTTTTCTCAAGCCCTGTCCAAACCCCGTCTGTTCTATATTGACGATATTGTGTGGTACACCCCTTCACTTTGATACTGATTATTCTTTGGTGTATTTTTAGGCACTGTCCAGCAAACTTACGTCCCTATAATTTTCACGTTCGCTCGTGTCATTCTTGTACACAGGAATGACCTCCGCTTTTAGACAATTCTCAGATACGCTTCCTCGCCGCCAGCACACATGTAAAATAATATATTACAAATTTTAATGGTCTTGATCACAACACAATGTAGAAGTAATAAAAACTATACGATAATCGATTTCGGTTGACTAGCAATCATTTTCAGACCATGCTTGCACTATAACTGTATACTACTAACCGCATGCCGCCATAGCGAGGTCGCGCAGTGGTTAGCACACTGTAGGACGACGGTTCAACCCGCGTCTGGCCAACCTGATTTAGGTTTTCCGCGATTTCCCTAAATTGCTTCAGGTGAATGCCGGGATGGTTCCTTCGAAAGGGCACGGCCGACTTCGTTCCCCATCCTTCTTTAATCACAGGGGACTTATGAAAAAGTGATTCAAATGGCTCTAAGCACTATGGGACTTAACATCTGAGGTCATCAGTCCCCTATACTTAAACCTAACTAACCTAAGGATATCACACACATCCATGCCCGAGGCAGGATTCGAAACTGCGACCGTAGCAGCAGCGCGGTTCGAGACTGAAGCGCCTAGAACCGCCCGGCCACAGCTGCCGGCTGGGACTGACTACCTCACAGTTTTGTCCCCTCCGTCAAATTAACCAAACAACCATAGAATCACATCTTGGGTTGTCGGGTGTTCTGCCAGATATCAGCGTTGTACTTGCACGATATTTCGGTCACGTAGCTCGTGACCTTCATCAGGTGCGACCTGAGAGTTACAACCATAGAATCGTTATTAAGCGCAACTTGTCAGTATTTAAAGGCTGGTCGGATGATGAGAGCGTATAAAAAAAGTCCCATACGGTATACTTGTTGTTTACTACATTGCGCTGCGATCGAAACACTTAAAATTTACCATTAACCCCCTTAGCCTTTAAAGAATCGAGCTCCGAAGTATAAAACAGCTTCAAACGTCTGATTGCTCCACAACTGAGTTAATGTGTTAAATAATTGGCGTTAAGCATGTAAGCGAGAAAAAGGTTTGAAATTATGTTTTAATTTTGTTGGAAGTGGCTAAGTGTTCTGTTTCTCGAACGGGGTGAATATAGTGTGTCAAACTGCGCAAGGCGAGTTACGCTCAAGACATTTACATAGTTTCTAAGTTTAGTGCTTGCTTAATGTGTTAAAACTGTACAAGAAAATAATACGTTCCAATGATTAGACGCTGACAGAATTTTAAAGTTTTAAATTCGGTCAGTTATTTAGTGAAATAATGAGCTGAAGTGTGCACCTTGTACCGACTTAGCCATTTACTAATATAAATAATAAACAATACAGATTGCTTTGTCTTCCTCACCTCAGCAAGGGAGGTCCTACATTTTACATACAAGATTCATATATATGTGATGGATTCTGTAACTGAAACAATTATGTGCACTCTTAGAAAAAAAAAGACGCACAACGAAGGAATTATCCGAATGACACGGAAATCAGTACATGTGACATACATGTGCAGACCAGCAAATTATCACAGTTTCAGAAAAATTTGATGCTTTCTTTAAGAGAAAGAGCTTCACAAATTGAGTATGTCAGTTACACTTTGGTATAGCTCCGGCCCTTATGCAAGCAGTTACTCGGCTTAGCATTGATTGGAGTAGATGTGGCATGTCCTCCTGAGGGACATCGTGAAAAATTCTGGCCAACTGACTCGTTGGACAGTCAGACTCCCAAGCTGATTGGAGCCCCACCCATAAAGCGAAAAGTCGACATTCTATCCCCCCCCCCCCCCGTTTCATTGCCCTTCATTGCAAGCTGTCTGGGCTTTCGCGCCAGCCACGTAGTGCCTGCCCACATACGGCGAGAGTTTATCCTGCTTGTCTTCTTGTTCGCCAAACCCCACCTTGGCCAACAAGGTTGCCGCATCTTCCCGCAACTGAGACCGTCTGGAGCATTATGGGTAGGACCCCCTAGCTAGCTCAGGCTTTTGAAGATCTAACACGCCACTTGGGCAGAATTTTACACGATATACTTTAGGAGGACATGCAGTCAGTCAATGCCACGCCGAATAATTGCATGCATAAGGACCAGAGATGGATCAACGCGTTATTGACTTGCTCAATTTGTAAAGCTCTTTTTCTTGAATGAATCATTAAATTTTTCTAACATTGTAATCATTTATTTGTCTGTACACGTAAATCACATCTACTGATTCCGTTCCATTCAGATGATTCTTTCGTGCTGTACTTTTTTTTTTTAAGTGTATACGAATATGATGCCAGAAACATGCCTTAAAGCTAATGCTGCGTAAAGGCTGGACTTGAAGATACTCGCTTACACGACACTGCTTGTCTGTAAATAAATGCTCACTTGAACAATTTTTGTCGTCCCATGACGACGTTCTGTACATAGTCTAGTGAAGCTCGACATAGCAGTTTATAATTGATACTTGATGTTCACTAGCATATATGCTAACAAAGAAAGTTCGTGACTTCGAACGCTCAGAACCGTATGAAAATGTGTTATCTTACATCTCGGTCACTCAAAATATGTCGCCATTCGCTTGCGAAACGCGACTATTGTTTGCTAGCTGCTATTGTCTGCGGTGATCTACTGCCGTGTGATTCGTGATCATGCCATAAGGTTTGTTCTCTGGCAGATGAATGTTACTCAAACAAGGATTTTACAGCTAAGATATTGCCCCCGAAGGCAACACAGTATTGCCAGCCGCTTGCTGCGTAGTTCTTTAGGCACGATAAGCTCTACATGGGAACGATCGTTGATCTTGTGGCATACAAGTACAATTACACCCATCCTCATTATATCATCAGATTTCACTATGAGTTGTACAGTCAACTTTCTGCGCTGCAATACAAGCCTATGTTATAATTTGCTTAGCAAATGGCACTGACATACCAATATAATCGATAATTCAATTAGTTTGATATTTCACTGTTTCGACGCAAAAGTTGAATGTGAAAAAGTGGCTTCAGTCGGGTGTGCCTTCTTTCTGTTCCACTTTGCTTTGACCATTTCGTTTAAATCCCACACCTGCACTTTGAGGAATCAATAACTCTGCAACATTATCACGTCCGCAGAAAAAGTTAGTTATTGAGATAGCACAATTACTTTAAGACGAGGAAGATCGAGTAATAAGTCACGGCAGTGAAACATGTGTATTTTTGGTCCTTGTGCTCCTTATTTCTCCGATTTCGGTCTTCTACGTATCAGATGAAGTAACTTCATGATGTCGTCTTCTTTCCTCATTTTCAGTTTTTCCAATATTTCTTCATTCCTTCCTGTGACCAGTTCTTCTTTTATTTCTCCACACTTTGATGCGCTTTCTGACCCTTCCCTGAAAATCCCCAAACTTCCTAATCTTTGTTCGAAAAGATGGTCTGTCTGGAATATCTATGTAAAGTTAATTTCTCTTATGTCCTCTTTCACTTCCCTGAAACAACTGATTTTATTCTGGGATTTTTTTGGGAATGGTTGCATACATTTTAGACAGACTTTCCAGGTTCATTCGAACCAAGAGACCATAAAACGAAATTAGCCTTTTCCTAAGAGCATCAGACAGTTTTTTCAGTTTGGATGCGGATTTCTTCATTTCTTCTTCTCATCTTCGTAATTCCAACTCCTTTCCTTTTCTTTCCAACCCTCCCCCCCCCCTTCCCAATTTCTTCCTTTTTTTGAGGACTAAACAAACATTCTGCTACATAAAGACACTCCTGTTTTATGATAGTGTAGTGCTGGATTTTTGTTTCTATTGAGTGATTTTTTTATTGTAAATGTCGTTCGTTAATTGATAAGCCAGTTCATTTTCTGAGCTCTTTTATTGTTTTCTACTTTATCTAAACCGTTTTGCTGAATTGTTCCCCCTAAGTGCTTAAATTTATTCTGTCTGTTGAATCTACCGTATACTGTGCCTAGGAATTCTGAATCATTTCTAATGTTCGTTACGAACTGTGTTTCTCGAAAGAAATTTGCAATCCAGCCTTTCCGCTGTCTCTCTCAACAGACTGATTTTCTCTTTTGCTGTATCGATATTTTCGGAAAATATTGCTTAACCGTCTGCAAAGGCTAGACAGTTGTGGTTCGAGTTTTTACATCCAATATGATTTCTTGGGTTCCTTTTTCTTGACTAAGATTACATTCCGCTGTTACCCTTTCCAAAACGCAGATGAAGAGTCATGGGGATAGGTCATTACCACGCCTCCACCAGTTTCAATTTCAAATCGTTTCGAAATTCTTCTACAGAATTTTATTTTGCACTTTGTTTCAATCAGTGTTTCTGTAACTGTTTCCAATTTTTTTCTCTGTGTCGAAGTCCTTTTGGTCTTATTATACCAGCTGAGGACCCGTCATTGCCCAGGTATATACGAGGGTTGGAACTTTAATAGTGGCAACTATTTACGAGTATTTACAGCTCGTACAAAATAGATATGTGTTTCAAAGTTTTACTGACCTTCAAAGTAGTCACCAGCATTATGCATAACCCGTTGCCAGCGATGTGGAAGTCGTAGGATACCCTTAGCAGTGCCAGTTGTGTTGACAGTTCGAGTGGCGCGGTCTATTGCCCGACGAATTTGTAGCAGTTCTGAGGCGAATGCCGTGAAGTGTTTCCTTCGGTTTAGAAATCGAGTTGAACTCACAAGGGCTGAAGTCAGGGGAGTGCAGTAGGTGGTATAGCTCTTAGGAGCCCCATCAGTCAAACAAATCAGTAACAGCTTGCACTGTCCGTGCTTGAGCATTGTCCTGGAAAATGATGGTCAGGTCGTGCACAAAGTGTCATCACTTCTGTCTCTAAGCTGGTTGTAGATTGTGTTCCTTGTTGCTTACGTGTGACCCTCATTCCTGGCTCTGCGTAGCTCTGTCTACGTTTTTCTTATTGTGTTTAGTATTAATAGACATAATATTATGATTATGCCTCTTTATTCTGTTTTATTTTTATTCTGTGACATGGCCAACGTTTGACCCTCAAAATAATTTAGTTTTTGTTCAGAAGAAGAGGCCATTACTGGCATCGAAACGTAGGTAAACTAAAAATTTTACCTTGCAACTGAAGGCTGAATTTCTTATTGTCTGACCCCTGATACGTCTAGATACGACTCTGACAGGTGAAACGTACGTAAGCATCCTGTCTGATCACCTGCATCCACTCATGTCCTTTGTGCGTTCCGACTGACCTGGGCAATTACAGCTGGACAATGCGACACACCACACGTCCAGAACTGCAGCGGAATGGAACACCTTCTGAGCTTAAACACTTTCACTGGTCACCAAACTCCTCAGACATGTACATCATTGAGCAAGTTACAACATGCTGTTCAGAAGAGGTCTCCACCCCCTGGTACTCTTACGTATTTATGGTCAGCCCTGCAGCATTCACGGTGTCAGGTCCCTCCAGCACGACTTCAGACATTAGACGAGTCCACGACACGTCGTGTTCCGGCACTTCTGCGTGTTCGCTGGGGTGCTACACGATATTAGGCAGGTGTACCAGTTTCTTTGGCTCTTCAGGGTAGGAGTGCGTCTCTCGATAAGTGCTTAAAACGCGCCACTGTGGAGAAGGAGAAACTGATACAGGACACTTGTGGTCTATGAGGTGGAGAACATCCTCGAACTGGTGTACAAAAGACTACTGAAGCTACAGCGCACGCGCGTCGCACGAGATTTGCAGTTCCTCTCGCTCTCTCCACGCAAACCGTTGGTCCTAAGGACAAATTGATAGAACAGTTTTAGTTGGAAATTTACTGCAGTTTACTTTTGTAACAGCACACGTTTACGCTAAAGGCAGTGATTTTCGGGTTGTTGTTGTTGTTGTCTTCAGTCCTGAGACTGGTTTGATGCAGCTCTCCATGCTTCTCTATCCTGTGCAAGCTTCTTCATCTCCCAGTACTTACTGCAATCTACATCCTTTCGGGTTACTGAAGAAAAAAAAGAAAATGCACAAAAGTGACCTCCAATTGCACCTCCAGCCCCACAGTCATTGTCAACGCTCAGGGTGTTTAGCAAGTTGTTCACGGCAGTCTCTTCTACCACTGTACACGCGAGTTATTTTCCATATCTGACGTTTCTTGTCATTATTGACTAGGCTGCTATGCCACAGACTTGGTGCTGCAGTTACAAACCATTAAAACTTAATTTATGGCTGTTCAACTTATTGCAAGAACGAGGTATTTGAGCTGATAGTATACAGGAGAAAAACTACCACCACAGCTAGCGTCTTCAGAATGTCTTTATTCTATCACACGACTAGTTTGGTCGGCACACTACCGCCATCCTCAGGCCCCACCCCTGCCAAAGAGTATTTGACTTTTTAGGCGCATTTACTGTGAGATCCTTGTTACTAGCAGATGTGGGCTGGCTTTCATCAGGAGTCTACACTCGACACCGCGTTGTCTCCAATGCGAAACGGTGACGATTATAGAACCCGAGGTATGAGCACAGGATGATCCCATTCTATGCGCGGCGTTTTGGAAAGTATTAGGTACGCACGCTGTCGCAAGCGACATGTCGAACATGTTCATTTAGAATACAGTCTTGTTGTGAAAACGTATGTGTTGAAATCATCTGTGAGAGATTAAATGGCAATGCTTTTGAACTGGGATTTGAGACCATAGTGACAAGGTGTCGTCAGACCTTTTAATCGCCGATTTTAATGTGCCTTATGTCTGTTGCAGAGGGACACGTTCTGAGTACATCTGCACCTACATCTACATACATACTCCGCAATCCACCAAACGGTGCGTGGCGGAGAGTACCTCGTACCACAACTAGCATCTTCTCTCTCTGTTCCACTCCCAAACAGAACGAGGGAAAAATGACTGCCTATATGCCTCTGAACGAGCCCTAATCTCTCTTATCTTTGTGGTCTTTCCGCGAAATATAAGTTGGCGGCAGTAAAATGGTACTGCAGTCAGCCTCAAATGCTGGTTCTCTAAATTTCCTCAGTAGCGATTCACGAAAAGAACGCCTCCTTTCCTCTAGAGACTCCCATCCGAGTTCCTGAAGCATTTCCGTAACACTCGCGTGATGATCAAACCTACCAGTAACAAATCTAGCAGCCCGCCTCTGAATTGCTTCTATATCCTCCCTCAATCCGACCTGATAGGGATCCCAAACGCTCCGAGCAGTACTCAAGAATAGGTCGTATGAGTGTTTTATAAGCGGTCTCCTTTACGGATGAACCACATCTTCCCAAAATTCTACCAATGAACCGAAGACGACTATCCGCCTTCCCCACAACTTCCATTACATGCTTTTTCCCACTTCATATCGCTCTGCAGTGTTACGCCGAAATATTTAATCGACGTGACTGTGTCAAGCGCTCCACTACGGGATTCTTTTTCCTATTCATATGCATTAATTTACATTTGTCTATATTTAGAATTAGCTGCCATTCTTTACACCAATCACAAATCCTGTCCAAGTCATCTTGTATCGTCCTACAGTCACTCAACGACGACACCTTCCCGTACACTACAGCATCATCAGCAAACAACCGAACATTGCTGTCCACCCTATCCAAAATATCATTTATGTAGATAGAAAACAACAGCGGACCTACCACACCTCCCTGGGGCACTCCAGATAATACCCTCACCTCCGATGAACACTCACCATCGAGGACAACGTACTGGCTTCTATTACTTAAGAAGTCTTCGAGTCACTCACATACTTGGGAACCAATCCCATATGCTCGTACCTTAGTTAGGAGTCTGCAGTGGGGCACCGAGTCAAATGCTTTCCAGAAGTCAAGGAATATGGCATCCGTCTGATACCCTTCATCCATGGTTCGCAAGATATCATGTGAAAAAAGGGCGAGTTGCGTTCAGGAGCGATGCTTTCTAAAGCCGTGTTGATGAATGGACAGCAACTTCTCTGTCTCAAGGAAATTCATTATATTTGAACTGAGAATATGTCGACGTGACTGTGTCAAGCGCTCCACTACGGGATTCTTTTTCCTATTCATATGCATTAATTTACATTTATCTATATTTAGAATTAGCTGCCATTCTTTACACCAATCACAAGGATCCGCCCTTCTACCCTTCTTATATACAGGCGTCACCTGCGCTTTTTTCCAGTCGCTCGGGACTTTACGTTGGGCAAGAGATTCGCGATAAATGCAAGCTAAGTAAGGAGCCAATGCAGTAGAGTACTCTCTGTAAAACCGAATTGGAATCCCATCAGGACCTAGCGATTTATTTATTTTCAACCCATTCAGCTGCTTCACAGTCCCAGGGATATTTATCACTATGTCCTCCATACGGGAATCTGTACGAGACTCAGTACCTGGCCAGCGGCTTTTCATGCGACGGCCGCTGATTTCCGAGATAATCGATGTTGAAATTTTTTAGGTACTTGTATACATAACCTTAAAACTGTTTCGAGCAGGCGAACGTACTGCAGGGACTAAGGTTTATAACCAGCATGCAGGTGGTAAACGGATCAATCCCCGCACACGTCCTTTTTTAAAAATTTCGTCGTATATAATATCATTAAATAGTATATGTGACCTAAAATTGATCAAAAATAATTTTCGTCCCAGTACTTTCATTAATAGTTCAATGTATAGAGCATACTTTCTTTAAAGGTGTATTACACTTATGGCTCGTAGTTAAAATTCGAAATATGTGGGCAACTGCAAAGAGTTTGCAACGATGGACGAAGTATTACCAGCTGCGGAAAGATTCTGTATGCAGACGAAAGTACTCGTCCCTGATTTTGACGTCGATTATGTAATTAACACCGATCAAACCGGTTGCCAGTACCGATCGCCGTACAACAGATACGTACCGGAACGAAGTACTAAAACAGATTCGAACAAGATTAGTCATGCCTTCACAGCAATCATAACTGCAGCAGGAAAGATATTCCATTACGTTTTGTTATGTACGGAAGAACCACCAGGAAAATTTGGGCTGATTGCTCACAAAAAGAGTTGACGACTCGACTCGAGAATTAAAAAATGTGATTGTGACCTGCACGAAATGAGGGAAGTTTATGAAACTACTGCTCGAAGGGTTATAAAACTTGCCATACTTCCGCAGGTGGGGCAAGAAAAATTTGCATTATTGATTCGTATGGAGGGCAGACTGATCAGACAGTTTATGATCAAATCTTTGCAGACGGAAGAGAAGCAGGAACCTGCACCGTAAAAATTGTCACGACCAAATGTACTCCACTTTGTGAATGCCTCGATATTAATTTTTATAGGCAGGTTTAAATTTTCAAGAAAGAAACTCAAAATGCTCCCGACTTGCTAGAGACTAAAAGAGGGTTCGTGGGAAGGTTTCATTAAATTCCATTCTTTAATACTGCAGGAATTCAGTGCACATGCTTTCACAGGAATGATGAAATACATGTGGTTCACATCGAATTTGATCGAAGAAAGAACAAGCTTTTTCAGTTTAAAACAGCGTTTTCCGGTATCACTACTGAAAAAAATCCGTGTGCCTGGAAGGCAGTAGCTTTAATTAAGTGTGCGTGGTGTTATACGGTTGCCTCTGGGACATATAGCATTCCGAGTTCTGTTCCAGCACAGAAAACGATAGTGAGAAAGACGACTCTGTAATCTACTCTGCAACAAACGCAATACACGTTTGAAGAAAGTGTGCCGTTGCGATTGATTTATTAATGAAATTACTATGGAAAAAACGATTATTTTTCATAATTTTGAATGACTTGTCCTATTTAATGATATTGTGTACGATAAATATGGAAACTAAGTATATACGCGGGGTTTCAACCCGCACCGCCAGCATAGGAGATCCTACGCATTTGAGAGTGTTTTGCAATGTTCGACAACGATCTGGGATGTTCCGGGATGTTTCTGAACATTCTGCAATCTTCTCGAATGTTCCAGACTATTCCCGAACATTCTAGAAAATTGTGGAACATTGCGGAAGATTCTAGAACGTTGTGGAACGCTCTCGAATGCTGTAGAATGTTCTGGAATGTTCTCGAATACAATCGAATGTTCTGGAACGTTCTAGAAATTTCTAGAGGGCGAAACTTCCCAGCCATTATATCTTCAAAAGAGTTCCCATCGTGTGAAAACCGAAATTTTCTTCATGGACGGGGCGGATAGAGGGCTAACACACCATATATATCCCTTGGTCGCACCGGGACTCGTTTTCGAGTTTTAGCTGCACGCATATTGTAACTTGCTGGTACACCTGCCTAAATATTGTGTAGGGCCCCCGAGAGCAGACAGAAGTGCTGCAACAGGACGTGGCATGGACTCGATTAATGTCTGAACTAGTGCTGGAAGGAATTGACACAATAAATCCTGCAGGGCTGTCCATAAATCCGTAAGAGTCCTAGGGGGTGGAGATCTCTTCTGAACAGCACATTGCAAGGCATCACATGTATGCTCAGTAATGTTCATGTCCGTGGCGTTTGGTGTCCAGCGGAAGTGTTAGAACTTAGAAGAGTGTTCCTGGAGCCACTCTGTAGCAATTCTGGATGTGTGGGGTGTCGCATTGTCCTGCTGCAATTGCCCAGGTCTGTCGGAATGCACAATGGACATGAATGGATGCAGGTGATCAGACAGGATGCTTACGTACGTGTCACCTGTCAGAGTCGTATCTAGACGTATCACGGGCCCCATATCACAACATAATTATGAGAATGGCAAAAACAAGCAAAACCGGTTCTTTAGGTACAACTTTCGTAGATCAGTTCTCACTCAAAATATGTTCACATTTCGCAGATTTTAGTAATAAAACCAACTGATAATGTCACGGACGTGCAGAAACATGTCTGGGTGACATGAAGAAACAGTGTTTTGCATAACAGGTGGACTTTGGAATATATTTCTCTTCCTCTATGCCTGGTGCTGTATTGTGACGTAGCCAGGCATCATGTTTCCTTATCCACGCAGAAGTGGCTACGCACCTATTGTGTTACATTCATCCACATACTTATCCTCCTGAAGGCGAGTGAGACCGAATTGCTTGGAATTCTTGAGATGGGAAATCTTCTGTCCACAAATCAGCACTGTGCGAAGCTCAGCTTGCGCTTTTCTCACAGGATATCATGAGAGCCATGGCTGAAAGCCCACAGGTAGAGTCCATATCCCTAGATTTCCGGAAAAGTACTTGACACGATGTCGTAGAACTCAGTACGTTGTCTTCAACGGGGAGTGTCGATCAGAGACAAGGATATCGTCAGACGTTCCCCAGAGAAATGTGATAGAACCCCTCTTATTATCCATATACATAAACTAGCGAAGCCACCAATGCTTCGCAGTTGCTGAATATGTATGGGAATTTGATACAAATTCTAAACTCCTACTCCCCCACCCCCCTCACTTTCTCTCGTCCATTTACTATTCCCCCCTTTTTGTTCATCTCCCCCTCTCTCTATGTATAATTTCTCCCCCTCCTTCTCTGTTCATCTTCTGTCCCCCTTCTCTATGGCCATACCACCCCAGCCGGTCGGTGTGGCCGAGCGGTTCTAGGCGCTACAGCATGGAACCGCGCGACCACTACGGTCGCAGGTACGAATCCTGCCTCGGGCATGGATGTGTGTATTGTCATTAGGTTAGTTAGGTTTAAGTAGTTCTACAGTTCTAAGCGACTGACGACCTTAGATGTTAAGTCCCATAGTGCTCAGAGCCATTTGAACCATACCAACCTCTTTGGTACTCTTACTCGTCTGCCTCATATTAGGCTTTGTGCTCTGTTAATGCAAACGAAATCTTGACTGGGTGCTGAAGTCGGTTGAAAAGGATTAATAAAGCGGTTGGCGTCATTGGTATACAGGGTATGACAGAGTCCTCTTCAGCTTCTGGTTTGCATAGTTTTAATCTGTGCATGGGTAGGTCTGCAAAGTTCAGGATAATTCACATTTCGCTGTAGTATTGTAATTGGCCGATAAGATATAAATACAACTTTCGTGTTTTCTGTAAAATCGACAGTGAGGAAGAACATAAAACAATTTTGTTTGAAAATATGTGTGATGAGAAAGAACATATATGACAGAGAGAAACTGTGTAATAGTAACGTGCTCTGCTATCTTAGTTGCAGCTGGCTGCGGGAAAGGATCAAAACCACACGTTTTCACACGACAGTCTTTTTTCCCTCGCAATCAACTTTAACAGAAAACCTATACATGGCTTTTTAAAAAATATATAGGGTATGCCTGTTTGAATGTTTATTGGACTATCGTATAAAAATGGGAAGTAAATTGGTCGTGTAAAAGCCTATGTCCGCCGGAAAGCTCGTTAGAGTATTATCTAAAATTTTGAAGTGAATCGGTGAAGAACTTTGGTTTATTGGGAGAATTTTAGGAACGTGTGGATCATCTGTAAAGGAGACGGCGTATAGAAGAATAGCGCGATCCATTCTTCAGTACTGCTCGAGTGTTTGGATCCAAACCAGGTTAAAGAAAGACATCGAAAGATTTGAGAATCGGGCTCCTAGATTTGTTACTCGTAGGTTCGATCAACACATAGATATGATAGCAGGGATACCTCGTTAAATCATATGAGAATTCCTGAAGAGAAGGCGCCGATGTTTTCGAGGAACACTATTGAGAAAATTTAGAGAATGGGCACTTGAAACTGGCTACAGAATGATTTCACTCCTTCCAATGTACGTTTCATGTACGGACCACGAAGACAAGCTAAGAGAGATTAGGGGTGATACGGAGGTGTATAGAAGGCCGTTCTTCCGCCACTCCATGCTAGAGTCGAAAATGATGGGAAATGACTAGTAGTGGTGCCAGATACCATCTGCCACACACCACACTGTGGCTTACTGTGTACGTACAGGGTGACAATTACTGAACTACACTCATGCTCATAAATTAAGAATAACTGCAGAATGTGGTGCCACACAACGTGGCACTACACAAATCTGGCGCTAATAGCATAGCCACATAGGGAACACACACGACACAGATCTGTAAGTCCACTTTATTGGTGATACATTGAGAAAACCGTTCCGAAACACATGTGCTACAAAACGCCACTGTTTCCTGCGCATGTACCCCGACATCAATATGGGATATGACCACCAAGCACACGTACACAGGCCGCACAACGGGTTAGCATACCCTGGATCAGCTGATCGAGCAGCTGCTGGGGTATAGCCTCCCATTCTTGCACCAGTGCCTGTCGGAGCTCCTGAAGTGTCCTAGGGGTGTGAAGACATGCAGGGATACGTCGACCGAGAGCATCCCAGACGTGCTCGAAGGGGTTTAGGTCTGGAGAACAGGCAGGCCATTCAATTCGCCTGATATCTTCTGTTTCAAGGTACTCCTCCACGATGGCAGCTCAGTGGGGCCGTGCGTTATCATCCATCAAGAGGAAGGTGGGACCCACTGCACCCCTGAAAAGGTGGACATACTAGTGCGAAATGACGTCCCGATACATCTGAACTGTTACAGTTCCTCTGTCAAAGACATGCAGGGGTGTACGTGCACCAATCATAATCCCACCCCACACCATTAAACCACGACCCACATACAGGTCCCTTTCAAGGACATTAAAGTGTTGATATCTGGTTCCTGGTTCACGCCAGATGAAAACCTGGCGAGAATCATTGTTCAGACTACACCTGGACTCGTCTGTGTACATAACCTGGGTCCACTGTTCCAATGACCATGAACTGTGTTCTTGACACCAAGCTTTATGGGCTCTCCTGTGACCAGGGGTCAGTGGAATGCACCTTGCAGGTCTCGGGGCGAATAAACCACGTCTGTTCAGTCGACTGTAGACTGCGTGTCTGGAGACAACTGTTCCAGTGGCTGCTGTAAGGTCCCGAGCAAGGCTACCTGCAGTACTCCGTGGCCGTCTGCGGGCACCGATGGTGAGATATTGGTCTTCTTGTGGTGTTGTACACTGTGGACGTCCCGTACTGTAGCACCTGGACACGTTTCCTGTCTGCTGCAATCGTTGCCATAATCTTGAGATCACACGTTGTGGCACACGGAGGGCCCGCACCTGCTGTGTTTGACCAGCCTCCAGTCCTACTAGTATTCTACCCCTCGTAACATCATCAATATGTGTTCTTTGAGCCGTTTTCAACACACAGTCACCATTAGCACGTCTGAAAACGTCTGCACACTTACTGGCTGCACCGTACTCTGACATGCACCAACACACCTCTGCGTATGTGGACTGCTGCCAGCGCTACCGTGCGGCGGACGCAGGTCAAATTTACCACATGGTCATACCACGAGGTGATGTAAACCCGCAAACCGTCCACCAGAGCGTTGTTTCACCATTTATCAGCGTTATCCTTAATTTATGAGCATGAGTGTATATGAAAAACACGTAAATTAATTACAAACTACGACGAGCACTCACTTTATTCAACATATAAACGTCGCTACAGATATCCAGATTTAGATTATGACATGTTCGATATGTCTGCCTTCATTGGCGATGATGTGGCGCAGTCGAATAGCGAAATTCTGCATGACTCGGGACATCGATGCTGTCGATGGCCTCCTGAATGGCTGTTTTCAGCTCGGAAACGATTTTGGTGTTATTTCTGTACACCTTGTCTTTTATATAGCCCCACGAGAAGGAGTCGCAAGTGTTCAGATCCAGAGAATATGGCGACCAATAGAGGCCCAGGCCAGTGGTCTCTGGGTTCCCCAGAGCCAGAATGCGTCCCCTAAGTGCTCCTCCTGGACATCAAACACTCACCTGCTTCGACGGGGCCGAGCTTCGTATTGCATGAACCACATCCTGTTGAAATCAGGGTCACTTTGGATAATGGGGATGAAATTATCTTCCAAAACTGATGGCTCTCGATCTTCCACCATAAGCGAGCCCATCTACGTGAGGTGCCAAATATGGGGTAGCCAAGGAGATGGAAACGTGGGTTCTACTATACCAAGACTGCTTCGTAGCTACAGCAGGAAAACACAATTGGTTCAAATGGTTCAAATGGCTCTGAGCACTATGGGACTTAACATCTATGGTCATCAGTCCCCTAGAACGTAGAACTACTTAAACCTAACCAACCTAAGGACATCACACAACACCCAGTCATCACGAGGCAGAGAAAATCCCTGACCCCGCCGGGAATCTAACCCGGGAACCCAGGCACGGGAAGCGAGAACACTACCGCACGACCACGAGCTGCGGACAAAAACTCAATTAATTAGCGGGAGTTCAAAATAAGGAAGTTTTTAGCACTTCACTTTCCAGTAGTCCATGATCAGTTGGTCTGTAGAATGACATAATTTATAAGTCACAAAGCTTGCGGTGACGAATTAATCCCTCGTAATCTTGAATGTCGAATCCGGTGAATTTGAAGACTAACTTGGAACGGAGCTACAAAGACTTGATGGCAGCAATGACTGAGCTGCAGGCGATGACTAATATCGGCGCTGGATGACCACTGAGCGCCGCTACGAACTGTAGACTGGCGCAACTGCACTACTCTGTACTCTCCTGCTGTACATGAAGTGGCCTCGCGGCGAGTATAAGTACCGCGACTGGCTGTGTACTCTTTGGCTAACACAGCCGTTCTTCCGTTTATCGAGGGAATCGCATCCGGCGGATCGCTCTCTCAGACGGCGTTGTGATCGTATGACTGACGACATCACAAAAACCTTCACGTACCGTTTGGTAGACACCCTACCATCGAGGAATATCGCACCGATTATTCCGTGACCGGACAATGCACATCACACAGTCATCCATCGAGGATTCTCAGTCCCCAAAACGCGCCAATTTTGCATATTGACGAACCCTAGCAAATGGAAGTTAGATTCGTCGCTAAACCAAACCATACAGCCCATACTAATCCCCAACAAGCCCCATGTCCAACCGACCAGTTTGAACGTCCTAACACAAACCATTCAGAAGTTATGATGATATTATTCCCAATAATTGTCACCTTGTAGATGTAGATGTATTGTGACTGACTGCCACTGACGCGCCTTAGCCATCCAATTGGAGTGTTTGTTGTGAGGGCACCATTGCAACAAGTGGTGTGTGTGTGTGTGTTGCAGATGAGGCGAGTGTCGGCGTGGCTGCTAGTTCTGGGGGTGGGCGTGCTGGGGGCGGTGGCCGAGGGGCCGGTGCCGTACCCTGGCGTGCCGCTGCCGCCGCCCTCGGTGGACCCCGGGGCGCCCTACACGCACTACGCCCCCGCCGACCCCGGCTACACCATCCAGACCGGCTACGAGGGCTTCCTGGTGCCCGTGGAGCAGCAGCTGCACTCGCTGCTGCCGCCCGGCCCCTGGAACGCCTTCACCTCCGTCTTCCTGCACTTCCTGCCCAAGTTCGGGCTCAAGCTGATCGGCACGGTCGGCCTGTGGCTGCTGGGCTTCTCGCTGGTGGTGCTGCTGGGCGGCGGCTTCACCGTCGCCGTCTGCACCTTCACGCCGCTCTGCACGCTCACCTTCCTGGGATTCCCCTTCGGCAGGGCGCAGGTGCGCGAGTCCGTGAGGGCCTTCCTCGAGGACGACCGGCTCACCCAGGCGGCCGCCTTCGTCACCGAGGCCCTCGAGAAGTACAGCAAGATGAACGCCAAGGCGGGGAAGTCCCTCGGCGAGAAGGCCAACTCCCTCGACAAGGAAGATGGCGATAAGGCCAACTCCCTCAACAAAGAAGACAAAAAGAAAGCGTGAGGCACGCGTAACCCTCCTCTTCACTTGGCGACCGACTGTGTTCCAACACGGTACAGCAATGACAGTCACACCTCCAATTCGTACACGTCTATTCTTGGAATATTCTACTCCGCTCGTGACGCAGGACAACACCGAAAGGATTACATGTCCAGTCCACCATCCTTCCATACAGCACAGCACTTTATCAAACCCCTTTGAATTGTGGCATAGAACTCTGGGGAGAACTGAACTTTTGTCACGATACTTGGATGCAGAGCCGTCTGGTCATCTTCAGGTGTATATCATTGGAAGTACGGCATGCTCATCCACGTAGGATACCACTGGAGCATTGGTGTTTAAATGTCACCATCATATTTTCCACTTTGTACTTCCCCATTCGAGGCTATTCCTCACTGAACTGTCGATCTAAGATGATACGTGATGAAATATCCAACCCACCATCTTCCACATATCGCTACATGACGTCCAGTTACTACGACATCTCGTGGAGTATGACATTCTTACCATGTATCTTCTCACTTCCGCAGCGATTTCTTGCTGCAAACAGTTTCAGGAATGCAGCCATTACCAATACTCCTTCTCGTCTTCTGATATTCCAGCTCCGAACCACAGAAATCCACCTTATAAAGTAGCAGATTGCCAGAATGTACATGTGGTTGCAGACAGTGTTGGCTGAAGAGATGCCACTCAGGATGCTAAGATTCACACTGCTCGCCTACCCTCTACTTTGGACACCATTGATAGTAAGTCTGACCATATGCGTTGCGCCTTCTCGGTGAGGTCACTACATTGCCATTCAGAGCTGACTGCTATAGATAGGATAACGCATTGTCCTCCTGTCCAGCAAATTGATTTCAAGATACCCATTCGACACAGTAGAAATTGATGATCTAAAAACTTAAACGTGATTAGGTTAGGCAAAAACAAATTATTTTACCGTTATGTTTCCTGAATATTACCTCTACCTATAAGTGGTGAAAGGTATCACTGTTTCCGAGACAAGAAAGACAATGATGCCTATGAAGATGTATAATCGAAAACACAATAGCTGTCAAACGTGTTTTAAAGTAATTGTGACATTAAAGTACCTGGCTGAAGTCTGAGATTATGCAACTGCAAATAATTTCGGGTAATGAGAGATTTTATTTTGGTATTATATGTAGACTTGACCCGATATGTGCAGAATGCTGTTTATTATGGGAGTGCATGCGTACTGCTTGTCACCAAAGTGATATTCTAAAATGATCCTTGTACGTAATTTATGTCTCATAATTGCTTGTATATAATTATCATTTACATTATTTATGTATTTATTTAATATTTATTGCAGCCTGTAAATGTAAATAAAATTTACTACCATGGTTCTGTCCAATAAAAATGCACTGGTTCCCATTTCCATTCATTATTTTTTGTTTACATATAGCATAAAGTATGCCACATCATACTATATGCTCGCTCAAATGTTAATTGGAAGATATAATTTAAATACATCAGATATTATCTGACCATGTGAGTTAATGTTATTTTGCCATCAATAGCGTCACTAAGTAATTTACAGAAAACTAACGACAAAATTTAGAAACCAGTAAAGAATATGGTAAAAATTTAGAAAATCACAGTAAATTAAAACACTAATACAATTAGTTATATTTTACAGTGCAAGGTTCTAAATTACACTGAGAAACTCTTATACATAATTAAAGGAGTGTAGCACAAGGAAGGCTTTCAATTTAGATTGGAAACTCTGGACTTCATTGCTATTTCCTTTTTTTCCAGTTTGGCTGGCTTATTAAATATAAAATTTACGGAGTAGTACACATACAGATTTTTTTTATGCTCAGTGGCTGAAGAGGTGTTGGCCAAATGCAAATCGTATTTTCATTCTTTGTTCGCGTCATAAATTTGCAAGTTGCTTTTGAATGTGTCCACGTTATTGTAGACAGCTCCAACGAAAGAGTATACGTGCAAAAACATCATAGTTGGAATTTCGGGAAGCTAGAACAATGACTGCAAGCAGATTTTTTTTCCTTTTTTTGAATCTACACCTTGTACCACGAAACTGGAATCGGGGATTACCAGGATTATGGAAATGGTGTGGAAGGACTCGAACCCTTTAACCAACATCATTTATCCTAGGATAACAATATTTATTTTTACATAAATTTTTTTTTGTAACAACAGGTCCCCTATGGAGCCGGCCGCGGTAGCCGAGCGGTTCTAGGCAGTTTAGTCCGGAACCGCGCGACTGCTACGTTCGCAGGTTCTAATCCTTCCCCGTGCTTGGATCTGTGTGATGTCCTTAGGTTAGTTAGGTTTAAGTAATTATGTCTAGAGGACTGATGACCTCAGATGTTAAGTCCCATAGTGCTTAGAGCCATTTGAACCATTTGAATTGTCTGATACTTCGCACAATTATTTAAGAAATTCCGAAGGATCGCAAGCCGGCCGTTGTGGACGAACGGTTCTAGGCGCTTCAGTCCGGAACCGCGCGACTGTTACGGTCCCAGGTTCGAATCCTGCCTCGGGCATCGATGTGTGTGATGTCCTTAGGTTAGTTAGGTTTAAGTAGTTCTAAGTTCTAGAGGACTGATGACCTCAGATGTTAAGTCCCGTAGTGCTCAGAGCCATTTGAACCATTTTTGAAGGATCGCAAGTCTGTTCAACACGGACTCTATCACTGGGTCCCCTATCTCTTCCTCAAACTCATCATGAAACAAGTTCCATACTTTCGGAGGCCTTCGATGTAATGTAAGATAAAATATGATCAAGGTATGCTAAGGGAACGAGCTTCCGCATTTCGGTGTACAACACAAGTGAGGTAATAGAGTGTGTCAAAAAGAATCATCCAATTTGGTACGTCTATATTTCTGAAACTGATAAACATACACAATGAATTTTATTTTTTGATGAACGGGAACCTGAAAAAGTTTTTTCATACCTCTTCATAGGTGTTCAATATGGCCCCCTTGAGATACACGGCACATGTCAATGCGGTATTCAAATTGTTGCCACACTGAGTTACAGCTTGCAAAGCGGGCGGCCGCAATGCCCGTGCGGTTCTAGGCGCTTCAGTCTGGAATCTCGCGACCGCTACGGTCCCAGGTTTGAATCCTGCCTCGAGCATGGATGTGTGTGATGTCCTTAGGTTAGTTAGGTTTAAGTAGTTCTAAGTTCTAGGGGACTGATGACCTCAGACGTTAAGTCCCATAGTTCTCAGAGCCATTTATGAAGCTTCCATAGCTGCTGTTATGCGACGTTTCACTTCATTCACTGCTGTTGATAACGGAAGCACATGAACAGTAAACCCCCCACAAGAAATAATCACCTACAGTGAGGTCCGGTGGCGTTATAGGCCAGTAAGGTGAAGCTGAATCATTTGGTCCAGTGCGACCGATCCACCGTTCAGTAATCCTTTAATTTAAAAATTCTCACACTTCCAGATGCCAGTGACGCGGTGCCCCATCCTGTTGGTAAATGAAGTCGTTCGAATCAGTCTTCAACTGTGGGAAAAGAAAGTTCTCAAGCATATTGAGATATGTGCTTCCTGTAACACTATTCTCGGTGAAGAAAAATGGACCACACATCTTTTCCAGCGAAACAGCACAAAAGACATTAAATTTTGGAGAGTCCCTCCTATTTTGTACAAATTCATGTGGTTGTTCTGTACCCCATATTCTCCCATTATGACAGTTCACCTTTTAATTTAAATGGAATGTTGGCTCGTCACTAAACACTAAGCGTGGAAGAAAACTGTCCTCCTTCATCTTGCCAAGACCGAAATTACAGAACTTCACACGTTGTTTGTCACCTTCACAAAGAGCCTACAGTAGCTGAATTTTGTACGGTTTCGTGTGTAAACGTCGACGCAACACACGCCAGACGGTCACCGGGGGCATGTTGAGCTGTCGAGCCGCACGGCGAACGAATATCTGTGGGCTCCTTGTGAAACTATGGCGGATGCGTTCGACGTCTGTGTCAGACACTCGGGGACGGCCTGGCGATTTGCCTTTACACAAACAACCTGTTTCTCGGACTTGTTCGTGCCATCGTCTAATGCTGTAGGTGGGTCCACACCATACATAGCACGAAAGTCACGCTGAACAGTTATCGCTGACCCACACTACGCAAAACGTAGAACACAAAACACTTTCTATTGTCGCGACACCATTTTTACTAGAACTAAAGTGGGCGCACACTGCTGCTACCTAGCGGGAACCATGTAAAACTCCCGAGTTTGCTCTTTCCAACCGTACGGCTCACACGCTCATCTCAAATAACGTAACAGCTATTGTTTTTAAACCGGATGATTCTTTTTTATACAATTTATAGCAAATAATGCAACGTTTAGTTTATATACGAGATTCTGAATGTGGTGCTACCTAGAAAGCGTTTCATTTATCTTCAGTCCAAAAAAATTCGCCTCTAAAAGAGGGAGACAAGCTGCGTGCGTAGTCTTCTATGGGGAGTGCCATTTTGGATAAAATAATTTTGGGTATTAGGCCACGCGATTATGAAACAACGAAGCAACTAAACTGCCGACATTTCTTCAGGTCAGCTAACCGCCCTGAAGAGGACCGCTGCAGTGTCGGTCCGAACGTCGGCAATTTAGTTGCTTTAGTTCAAATGGCTCTGAGCACTATGTGACTTAACTTCTGGGGTCATCAGTCCCCTAGAACTTAGAACTACTTAAACCTAAGTAACCTAAGGACATCACACACACCCATGCCCAAGGCAGGATTCGAACCTGTGACCGTAGCAGTAACGCGGTTCCCGACTGCAGCGCCTAGAGCCGCTCGGCCAAGTCGGCCGGCTAGTTGCTTTAATGTTTTATAATGACACGACCTAACACCAAAATTATAACATGTGGATAACAAGATCGACAAAATTCCTTTACAGGCTATTAGTTTCATCTCATTCACTAGCTATCTTCGCATCTAAAACACAGAAAATTGCATAAAAAGTGGACAGTAGCAAAATACATGTGATAAATAAACTTTCATAATACGATACATATTAATAAGAATTAATACTTAATTTAATGTATATAAGTCACCAGATCTTACATATCGTCATAATCTGTTTCACTGAGTCACTCTTTTTGTCATGTACACCCCGAAAAGTTTTAAAGATCGTGGCAAAAATAAAGACATACCAAAGTACATTAGGTGAGTGCCATGAAGCTTTAAAACTTGCTTACATAATTAAAAACGTTAGCCATACGTACCTCCAGTGTTCATAGTGCCACACTTGTGTTTAAATACTACATAACTGACAGCGGTGACTATCACAGAGCCCATGTGTGGAGGTAAATATGGCGAATCGCCCGCGACGCTAGCTGCAGGAACAAGGAAGTATTACGGCTCTCGGAACTGGCCGTATATGTGACGTCATTGCTACACGAAACGCAGACTTCCAGATAGCGCTACTAACAAACAAAGTTCTATAAGATCAAAGTTCGACAATGCCAAACAACAACTGAATATTCTTTAATTAAAAATTGTGTGCGTTTTATTGTACTTAAGCGTCAATCGATTTGTTTTCTGAACGCCATGAGCTGATGTTATCCATTATCCTATTCACTAAATCATTTACGTTACATTCCATGTCTTTCGAAATGACATTTGTGTCATCTGCTAGTAGAAAACTTTTGAAAAATACCTCGCACATCATTGATATACAGGGCGATCCATTGATAGTGACCGGGCGAAATATCTCACGAAATAAGCGTCAAACGAAACAAACTAGAAAGAACAAAACTCGTCTAGCTTGAAGGGGAAAACCAGATAGCGCTATGGTTGTCCCGCTAGATGGCGCTGCCATAGGTCAAACGGATATCAAATGCGTTTTTTTTTAATAGGAACCCCCATTTTTATTACATATTCGTGCAGTAGGTAAAGAAATATGAATGTTTTAGTTGGACCACTTTTTTCGCTTTGTGATAGATGGCGCTGTAATAGTCACAAACGTATAAGTACGGGGTATCACGTAACATTCCACCAGTGCGGACGGTATTTGCTTCGTGATACATTACCAGTGTTAAAATGGACCGTTTACCAACTGCGGAAAAGGCCGATATCGTGTTGATGTATGGCTATTGTGATCAACATGCCCAACGGGCGTGTTCTGTATATGGTGCTCGGTATCCTGGAAGACATCATTCAAGTGTCCGGACCGTTCGCCGGATAGTTGCGTTATTTAAGGAAACAGGAAGTGTTCAGCCACATGTGAAACGTCAACCACGACCTGCAACAAATTATGATGCCCAAGTAGATGTTTTAGCTGCTATCGCGGCTAATCCGCACATCAGTAACAGACAAATTGCGCGAGAATCGGGAATCTCAAAAACGTCGGTGTTAAGAATGCTGCATCAACATCGATAGCACCCGTACCGTATTTATATGCACCAGGACTTGCATGGCGACGGCTCTGAACGTCGTGTGCCGTTCTGCCACTGGGCACAAGAGAAATTACGGGACGATGACAGATTTTTGGCACGCGTTCTATTTAGCGACGAAGCGTCATTCACCAACAGCGGTAACGTAAACCGGCATAATATGCACTATTTGGCAACGGAAAATCCACGATGGCTGCGACAAGTGGAACATCAGTGACCTTGGTGGGTTAATGTATGGTGTGGCATTATGAGAGGAAGGATAATTGGCCCCCATTTTATCGATGGCAATCAAAATGGTGCAATGTATGGTGATTTCCTACGTTATGTTCTACCGATTTTACTACAAGATATTTCACTGCATGACAGAATGGCGATGTACTTCCAACATGGTGGATGCCCGGCACATACCTCGCGTGGGGTTCAAGCGGTATTAAATTGCGTATTTCATGATAGGTGGATTGGTCGTCGAAGCACCATACCATGGCCCGCACTTTCACCGGGTCTGACGTCCCCGGATTTCTCTCCGTGGGGAAAGTTGAAGGATATTTGCAATCATGATCCACCGACAACGCCTGACAACATGCGTCAGCGCAATGTGAATGCATGTGCGAACATTACGGAAGGCGAACTACTCGCTGTTGAGAGGAATGTCGTTACACGTATTGCCATATGCACTGAGGTTGACAGACATCTTTTTGAGCATTTATTGCATTAATGTGCTATTTACAGGTAATCACGCTGTAACAGCATGCGTTCTCAGAAATGATAAGTTCACAAAGGTACACGTATCACATTGGAACAACCGAAATAAAATGTTCAAACGTACCTACGTTCTGTATTTAAATTTAAAAAACCTACCTGTTACCAACTGTTCGTCTAAAATTGTGAGCCATATGTTTGTGACTATTACAACGCCATCTATCACAAAGCGAAAAAAGTGGTCCAACTAAAACATTTATATTTCTTTACGTACTACAGGAATATGTAATAAAAAAATGGCGGTTCCTACTTAGGGAAAAAACGCAGTTGATGTCCGTTTGACCTATGGTAGCGCCATCTAGCGGGCCAACCATAGCGCCATCTGGTTTCCCCCTTCAAGCTAGACAAGTTTCGTTCTTTGTAGTTTTTTCGTTTGACGCTTATTTCGTGAGATACTTGGCCCGGTCACGATCAATGGACCACACTGTATAATTGGTTGGTTGATTAGGGGGAAGGGAACCAAACATCGAGATCTCTTCGGGTTATGGAAGGATGGGGAAGGAATTCGGCCTTCCCCTGTCAAAGCGACCATCCGGGCATGTGCCTGAAGTGATTTAGGGAAATCACGGAAAACTTAAATCAGGATGACCGGACGCAGGTTTGAACCGTCGTCCTTCCGAATGCGAGTCCAGTGTACGACTGCGCCATCTCGTTCGGTTATATAAAATTGTATAATTGAAGATGCAACAATATTTTCAAAATAGCTTTAATAATTATACTTAAATATGTAGAAGTTAAAATATATTAAAATGCTGCACAAAATAATCTCATGGTTCATAACAACAAAAACAATATAATCCTGGAAACAACTTTAGATTGTCTCTGGTGTATATTCCTTCACGCTATTCTAAAATTGATCACTATATTGAAACACCGACCAGGAAACCTCATTTTTTCTCCAGGTGCACTGTCCTCCAGGTACAACATTCTCTCCTACAGTATGGATGAATATACACAGTTGGGTCACATTAATGTGAGCACCATCTATGTTCGGTATCATAGACAGTAGGTGCCAGCTCTAGCAGTGGAGGATATATAAAGCGTGTAGGGGGTCTTTGCCTTAATGCAGAAACGGAGCTATTTATCTGACGTTATAAAGGGCATTATCATTGGCCTTCGGGTCAAGTGTGGAAACATTTTCGGAAACGAGAATATTTGTGAACTTTTCGCGTGCCATCGTGTTTAAAATGTGACAAAATGGCGGTATCCAAAATCGACGAGGCAACGGTGGTGGACCACGGACCATAGATGACACTGGTAAACGACGGCTGCGGAGACGTGTAAGGGCAAAAGTCTGTTGTGGAACTGACCGGACACGTGTACCAAGGGACTATGAACAGTGTCTCCTCTACGATCGTTCAGCGAACGTTGCTGCATACGGGTCTCCGCAGTAAGTGCCCGGTTCGTGCACCCATACCGACTGCTGTTCACCGGCGACCAGGTCTGGGATCTGAACTCCAGTAAGACAATTGCACGTTCACAGAGTGGCGACAGGCTGTCTTCTCAGACGAGTCAAGTTTTATGCTCCATCTTACAAGTGGCCGGGCAACGGCCTTGCCGCAGTGGTTACACCGGTTCCCGCGAGATCACCGAAGTTAAGCGCTTTCGGGTGTGGTCTGCACTTGGATGGGTGACCATTCAGGCCGCCATGTGCTGTTGCCATTTTTCGGGGTGCACTCAGCCTCGTGATGCGAATTGAGGAGCTACTCGACCGAATAGTAGCGGCTTCGGTCAAGAATACCATCCTACGACCGGGAGAGCGGTGTGCTGACCCCATGCCCCTTCTCTCCGCATCCTCCACTGAGGATGAGACGTCGGTCGGATGGTCCTGGTAGGCCACTCGTGGCCTGAAGACGGACTGAGTACATACAGGTGACCGTTCGTGTGAAACGTCTGACAGCGAACGTCCTGGAACAATCGATGGAAGGGTTCAGACCGGAGCTGAGAGCGTTATGATCTGTGCAATATTTCCGTGACATTCCCCCTGTGATTTCGCCACTCTAGAAGGCGCAATGGATCAACACAAGTATGCATCTATCCTTGTAGACCATTTCCATTCATCCTGCAGTAATTCGTTTTCCTCAGAACGATAGCATGGTACCAACAGGACCATGCAACGTGTCACACAGCTCGCAGAGTCTGTGAATGGGTCTTAAAGCACCAGGATCAATTTACCATACTTTCCCGGCCATCAGATTCACCGAATTCAAACAATGGAGAACGTGTGCTGTTCGCGCTATGGATTCTCGAGCGAGTAGCCTGGCGCAGCGGGCAGTGACACCGGAGTCAACTTGTCTCCACATCGCCGTCAGTAGTAAACGGTTGTGAAAACACACTTAACCTCTTAGCAACAAATAATCCTGAGTAAATAACGAGCATCAAAAGCGATATAGGGATTAGTGAACACAGGGTTGTCGTAGCGAGATTGAATAATGTAATCCCCAAATCCTCGAAAAAACAAGCGAAAAATATACCTATTCAGAAAAGCAGATAAAAAATCACTTGACGTCTTCCTGAGAGACAATCTCCACTCATTCCAAATTAATAATACAAGTGTAGACCAGATGTGGCTTAAATTCAAAGAAATAGTATCAGCAGCAATTGAGAGATTTATACCAAATAAATTAACAAATCACGGAGTTGATTCTCCTTGGTACACAAAACGGGTTAGAACACTGTAGCAGAAACAACGAAACAAACGTGCCAAATTTAAACAGACGCAAAATCCCCAAGATTGATGATCGTTTACATAAGCTCGAAATTTAGAGCGGAGTTCAATGCGAGACGCCTATAACAGTTTCTACAACGAAACTTTGCCTCGAAACCTGGAAGAAAATCCAAAGAGATTCTGGTCGTATGTGAAGTATGTTAGCGACAAGAAACAATCAATGCCCTCTCTGCGCGATAAAAATGGAGATACTATCGAAGACAGTGCTGCCAAAGCAGAGTTACTAAACACAGCCTTCCGAAATGCCTTCACAAAAGAAGACGAAGTAAATATTCCAGAATTCCAATCGAGAACAGTTGCAAACATGAGTAACCTAGAAGTAAAGTAGTGAAGCAACTCAAATCACTTAATAAAAGCAAATCTTCTGGTCCAGACCAATTAGGTTTCTTTCGGAGTATGCTGATGTATTAGCTCCATACTTAACAATCACATACAACCGTTCGCTCGACGAAAGATCCGTACCCAAAGACTGGAAAGTTGCACAAGTCACACCAATATTCAAGAAAGGTAGTAGGAGTGATCTACTAAAGTACAGACCCATATCATTAACGTCGATATACAGCAGGATTTTAGAACATATATTGTGTTCAAACATTATGAATTACCTCGAAGGAAACGGTCTATTGACACACAGTCAACATGGGTTTAGAAAACATCGTTCCTGTGAGAGACAACGAACGCTTTATTCACATGAATAGTTGAGTGCTGTTGACAAGAGATTTCAGATCGATTCCGTATTTCTGGATTTCCGGAAGGCTTTTGACACTGTACCACACAAGCGGCTCATAGTGAAATTGCGTGCTTGTGGAATATCGTCTCAGTTATGTGACTGGATTTGCGATTTCCTGTAAGAGAGGTCACAGCTCGTAGTAATTGACGGGAGGTCATCGAGTAAAACAGAAGTGATTTCAGGCGTTCCCCAAGGTAGTGTTATAGGCCCTTTGCTTTTCCCTATCTATATAAACGATTTTGGAGACAATCTCAGGAGCCGTCGTCGGTTGTTTGCAGAGGACGCTGTCATTTATCGACTAATAAAGTCATCAGAAGACAAAAAAAAAAAAAAAAAACTGCAAAACGATTTAGAAAAAATTTCTGAATGGTGCGAAAAGTGGCAGTTGTCCCTAAATTACGAAAAGTGTGAGGTCATCCACATGAGTGCTAAAAGGATTTCGTTAAACTTCGGTTACACAATAAATCAGTATAATCTAAAAGCCATTAATTCAACTAAGTACCTAGGTATTACAATTACGAACAACTTAAATTGGAAGGAACACATAGAAAATGTTGTGGGAAAGACTAACCAAAGACTGCGTTTTATTGGCAGGACACTTAGAAAATGTAACAGACCCGCTAAGGAGACTACGCTTGTCCGTCCTCTTTTAGAATACTGCTGCACGGTGTGGAATCCTTACCAGATAGAACTGATGGAGTTCATCGAAAAAGTTCAAAGTAAGGCAGCTCGTTTTGTATTATCGCGAAATATGGGAGAGAGTGTCACAGAAATGATACAGGATTTGGGCTGGACATCATTAAAAGACAGCCGTTTTTCGTTGCGTCGGAATCTTCTCACGAAATTCCACTCACCAACTTTCTCCTCCGAATGCGAAAATATTTTGTTGACACCGACGTACATAGGGAGGAACGATCACCAAGGTAAAATAAGGGAAATCAGAGCTCGTACGGAAAGATATAGGTGTTCGTTCTTTCCACGCGCTATACGAGATTGGAATAATAGAGAATTGTGAAGGTGGTTCGATGAACCCTCTGCCAGGCACTTAAATGTTATTTGCATAGTATCCATGTAGATGTAGATGTAGTACCTTCCAGAAACTCATTGACTCTCTTCCTGCACGTCCGCTCGGCCCAAAGGCTGTTATTCAGCTTTTGATAGGTGGTCACATTAATGTGACTGAACAGTGTAGAATCTTTCGAAAAGTGTTTCAGAATATTGCTAAAGATTAGATGGGTAGACAGGAAAACCAATGTAGAGGTGCTGAACTGAGCCGGGGAGAAAAGAGCTTTGTTGCACAACCTGACTATGAAGAAAGATCGGTTGGTAGAATACAGCCTGAGGCATCAAGAGATAGTCAACCCGTTAATGGAGTGACTCGTAGGATAAAACTCGTTGGGTGAGGGCAAGGTTTTGCAGTAAAAAGGTTTGGACGGGTGTATGTCGCAGTAGTTGAGGCTTTCACAGGATAGACTTCAACAAAAATGGTTCAAATGGCTCTGAGCACTATGGGACTTAACATCTGAGGTCATCAGTCGCCTAGAACTTAGAACTACTTAAACCTAACTAACCTAAGGACAACACACACATCCATGCCCGAGGCAGCGTTCCAACCTGCGACCGTAGCGGGGACCTCAACAATTACCAAAGAAAAAATCGAAGTAATTACCTACATTAAGGTGAAACAGAGAATGCATTTGTTAAATCTCAATTTGGAGCACGTTTTTCTATATAAACTGGGCAAAATGTGTCACTATAAAAACTGAGGCTAAAACGTTTACAGCATTATAGCTAGGTGCTCACGTTTACTCCATCACGCGCCGTGTTCTCTGCCGGATTAAACAATCCAACGATTTTCACTGAATTACTACAAATTTTCTAAGGAGTGGTAGAACACGCCATTGACCAAACCTGATGATTTATATCTAGGGATATTCAAGTTGTTTTGGAAGTTACTGTTTTAAACGTGTGCCCACGTTATTTCGTTAAGCCCTGCGCACTGAAGATTCCTCTACCCGATGGCTGCGGTGTTGGTTGGGTTGCTTCTCTGCAGGCGCCGGCGGTGTTCGACGTCTGCTGGAGACACGACGGAAGAAACGCACAGCGTGAAGTCCAGGGTGGACCACAGGTGTAATACCACATTTCCAAAACTAAAATAGAGATAATAAGCAGTAAAAGTATTAGGTACTCTACATGACTAATGAAACATTCCATTAAATTTCGTTACACGTGAAATCTGGAAGTTGGCGGTTCAGCTAAATACCCAGGGATTATAATCACAAACAGTTTAAATCGGAACTATCACAGGTAACATGATTTCGGGAAGATCAACCAAATTCTACGTCTGATTGACAGAACACTTAGAGGATGCAACAGGTCTAAAAAAGGGACTGCCTACACTATTCCTGTACGTCCTATACTACAGTGCTGATGCGTGGTGTGGTATCCACATCCGACACGATTGACGGAGAACACAGGAAAAGTTCAAAGCAGTGCAGCTCGTTTCCTGTTACCGCGAAATAGGGGAGGGAGTCCCACAGATATGATAAGCGAGTTGGGGTGGCACTCGTTAAAACAAAATCCTTTTTCGTTGCGGCGAGAACTACTTTCCACGAAAATTCTATCACCTATTATGTCCTCTGAATGCGAAAATACACTCAAAAAGAAAAAAATGAAAAGTGAAAAGGATGTATGCAAAATGGTCACGAATGCAGTATCGACGGAAAATCCAAAATTATGAACTTAGACGGTCGGCGGATGAATGTGTCACGCTGCGGCGCAGCTGACAAGGATAGTGAACATGGGAGATGTCGATACGAGGGCATAAATCTTTGCAAATTTCATTCCGTGTACTCACTTGGATAGTAACTATATCTCGCAGACACGCACTTGAACAGATCCGCAGCTGTCAGCATTCGAGAGAGGAGTCCGCAGCTCGTGGTCGTGTGGTAGCGTTCTCGCTTCCCGCGCCCGGGTTCCCGGGTTCCATTCCCGGCGGGGTCAGGGATTTTCTCTGCCTCGTGTTGACTGGGTGTTGTGTGCTGTCCTTAGGTTAGTTAGGTTTAAGTAGTTCTAAGTTCTAGGGGACTGATGACCATAGATGTTAAGTCCCATAGTGCTCAGAGCCATTTTCGAGAGAGGACGTGTAGCTGGGCTCAAGGATGCCGGATGGAGTAACCGGCGAATCGGTCGACATTTGAACAGGAGCGATGCCATTATTCGAGGATGTTGGCGGGAATGGGCGAGCAGTGGCCGAACACAGCGTCACGAAGGAAGCGGTCGGCCGAGAGAGACGACAATGGATAGACAGGCACTCAGAGTCCCGGATTCATCATTATAATCGATTCGACGTTCATCTGGGGCTTCAGTGACCAAAGGACTATTAATGGGCGACTCACAGAAGGTGGACTGAGTTTACGGCGCCCTTGACCTCTGCACACCAGCCAGGCTCTTTGCACTGGTGTCGTTTTCTGAATTCTCATTGACTGGAATATAATTCGAGATTGCAGAGTTATGTTGTTGTTCACAAGTGCGATGCAATGTCCATTTCGACATGTATGTCCGAAGAAACATTACATCGTACACAGTAGGAATATACATAAATGATGTACAAGTTGTAGGAACATGATTGACGACATGCAAGTTTTGATATGGCCGTGAAGCAAGTTTGGATAGTCTAATGACAAGGCGACCGCTCGCGATAAGCGGGAAATTCGGGTTCATTTCTCGGTCTATCATTCCATTTTACAGCTGATGGTTGTCCATATTCCCAACTGCGATTACATTTCACGGAGGAGAATTTTCATTGATGACTCCCCTTGGAATTGAGCCCCGATGACAAGTCAAGACGTGTCTTGAGACGCCCCAGAGACCGGTGGGTAACAACCTGACAGTCGCCCGCCAAATGGCCTGACAACCAGGAGTGATCATCTGTGGTGTCATTTCATTCGTTGGTCGTCATCTGCGGTATACTTACAGCAGATCGGTTGGTCGAAAATATTCTACTCTGCGTTTTGTTACACTGCATGGCAAGCCGTCCTGGGGTTACATTTTGGCAAGATAACGCCCGGCCGCACACGGTGAGACTTTCTACTGTTTGTCTTTGTAATTGCTGCCAGATCGCCGGATCTCTCCCCAACAGAGAACGATAAAGCATTGTGGGCAGGGTCCTTCGTCCTTCCCGGGATTTTGACGACCTAACGCGCCAATAGGACAGACTCTGGCAAGATATCACTCAGGAGGACACCCAGCAACTCGACCAATCAATGTCAGGCCGAACAGCTGCTTGAATAAGGGCCAGATGTGGTTCAAAATGTTTCAGATGGGTCTAAGCACTGTGGGACTTAACATCTGAGGTCATCAGTCTCCTAGACTTAGAACAGGGCTTCACAACATACGTGCTCGCGGAGCAAGCTGTGAGCAGCAAGGCGCGAGCACGGAGCAGCGCGAGCACGTTACCCCCACTACCGAACCAGAGCGGAGAGTGGGGAGAGTCACGTGGGGTACACAACAGCTGCCACCAGTCAATGTAAATCCGCGGCCACCTGCAGGGATATCACTCACGAATTATTACTGCGACAAATGAAACAAATAAAGGAGAATGTACACGTGCCACGTAATTTTATTAGCTTAGTGTATGCCTCTACCATCTGTAGACACTGAAACTAAAGAATTCCACGACAATCCTATATTTTCAACACTTTCTTCAACACTACTTAAAATATCACTTCCGGTTGTAGTGTTCTTCATGGCTACTACATCGAGGAGCTCCTCCCTCACCTGAAGATCTCTATTAACACCTCTAATAAATATGGCAAGCTGCGCTGTTCCAGTGATATCAACACTTTCGTCCAGAGCTAGAGAATACGCCATAAAATCTTTACAGATATTTGCAAGCTGGCTCTGGACGTCGTCTGCCATGTCCTGTATGCGATGCATAATGGTCATGTTAGATAATGGCACAATCCGACACTGTTCAACTTGAGATGGACACAAATGTTCCGCTGCAGCTACCAAACATTCTTTTATTAAATCGCCATCAGTTAAGGGGCGCAGGGATTTTGCTAAAAGCAAAGCAATTTTGTAACCCACTCTGAGAGCTGCCTCAGTTGATTTTTCTTCGTCGTGCAGATCTTCGGATAGCTTCCTTTTAAGTTTAATAACTTCCTGTGCACGATCTGGTCAATCACATTTTCCACGTCCGTAGTCTTTCGCGTGGTACGACATATAATGTCGCTGCAAATTAAATTTCTTAAAAGAATTCAGCGTTTTGTGACATACTAAACATTTTGCAACACCATATTTTTCTGTAAACAGATACAATTCCTCCCCATGGGGGTTGAACTGCGAAAGCATGGTTGGGGTTACACAATGGCGACTTCACAAGATTCTTAACCAGCGAAATGACTGTTAAGAGCTGATCGTAGTACTTCAAACGTTACACAGTCGGCGCGAATTCAATAGGCACGCTGCAGCCCTATTCAAACGTGCGCGCGCATTTCCCCTCCCTCCCCTCCCTCCCTACTCCGCGACCTTGCAGCTGCTCGCGAGCACGTGCCTGAGCAGACGCGAGTACTCGCGCTCAGAACCGGCCAGTTGTTAAGCCCTGACTTAGAACTACGTAAACCTAACTAACCTAAGGACATCACAAACATCCATGTCCAAGGCAGGATTCGAACCTGCGACCGTAGCAGCCGCGTGGTTCCAGACTGAAGCGCCTAGAACCGCTCGGCCACAGCTGCTGGCGCGAGATGTTGGCCAACATGTTATTGACTTGATGTGTGAAGCTCTTTCGCCTAGATACTCTATCCAGTTGTTCCAAAATTGCAGCCATTTCTGTGTACATGTAGAGATTCAGAGCACATCCATTGATTCTTTCTTCTGTGGATCGTTATAATTTTTTTTTTCCTTAGAGTGTATGTTACTGACTGCCATCTCTAGGGGGACAAATGGGTATCGTTATTAAATAAGAGAAATTAAAGTTGGAATGGGAAGATTTAGGCTTTCATTTGTCCCACCTGCTATTTGAGAATGGAACGATAGAGGAATAACCTGAAAGTAGTTGTATGAAACATCTGAAATGCAGTCATATAGGTGTAGAGGCTGATGGTTGGCATTTTTGGAGCCGCCTTCCTGGGTTCAATTCATAACCGCCGTAGTTGTTTACGAGATGCACTACTATCAAGCAGGGCTTTGATTTCTCCAGAATAAAGTACTGGCTGATTCTATTTGTGTGCCTGTTGCTGATTACTGTCTCAGCAGAGAGAAGTACTGTAGCAGGTTTTCGACTCAACGTCTGAATCGTCCACATATTGTGTTGTAGTAGAACATACACCCTAGAGCAGCGGCCGTCAAACTTCTTTGCTCAAGACAGTACTGACATTCGCACCGAGTGCTTATTACTAGTTGGTAACCAACATAAATTAGTATGTTGTGAGCCCCAATAGGCTGGCTATAGTGAGGGCGCGGTCCTTTGGCCGCCGATTCCCAAGTAGCGATTGTCGACACCATTTGGAACGCTTAGTGTTCTCTCACTGATATCACCCTCAGCACCCCTAGTGTTGTAACGGTGTAATTTTCTGACGAAACGTTTCTGTGTTGTCTGTGTAAGTAGAGTAATTCGTTCAAATGGCTCTAAGCACTATTGGACTCAACATCTGAGGTCGTCAGTCCCCTAGACTTAGAACTACTTAAACCTAACTAACCTAAGGACATCACACACATCCATGCCCGAGGCAGGATTCGAACCTGCGACTGTAGCAGCAGCGTGGTTCGAGACTGAAGCACCTAGAACCCCTTGGCCACAGGGGCCGGCTAACGTAATAACAGTAATTGAATTTAGATTATATGTAAATGGATTATGTAGTCTAAGACAGGATCACAAATGGGTACTGTTATTAATTTCATTTTTATTCTGTTCTGCATTATATTACAACAGCCTTAATTTAATTAATACAAATACGCATCGCATTTGAAGATGACCGTTTCTGTAACGCTCATTCACGAGTCCACGTTACTTCCCTTTGAAATTTATAGCAAAGCAGCTGGGAGGTACGAGACACACACGCTCATTAGTTGTCAGCACTGGTAGACAAACAAGAAAAATTTCCTCTATCTCGTCCCCTCACCCCGCAATAACAAATCCATCTGCCCCTGCATACAGCTTTGTCGCTGTACTAAGCAGCCAACTCCACTTAGCTCACGGCAGAATTTACCCATCGTCAGTTAAAATTGGGCACTTCATAAAACCATATTGTCTCTATAAGTATTTTTGTTTCTCACTGAGCACGAAAACAACAGTCTTAAGCAGTTCTTAATATTAGTTGAGGTTTTTTGGTTCAGCTGTTAGTTGTTGCACCTGAAGTTTGTATGTTAAACTGGTGTTCGTATTTCTTGGAATGCGTGTTTGTAATTGTCTGGTTGGTATGATAACTACATAAGACTTACTTTGATATCGGAATACGTAAGTCCCAGTGCAGGGCAACATAACTACGTGAAAATTTAATTTTGTGAAAGTATGTGAAGCTCACGCTACACGATGCGGAATCCAGACTGCCAGTGCATCAAACAATTCGTCTGCGAGAAAGCAATCCATTTTCATTGAAATTTACATGTGTTATCTGACTGCAAAACAAAATGATACAGATTAAAATGTTAGGCGTGAATATAGCTCATCTTAGTCTTGTACACAATCACTGTACCAGAATTGTTATTGTAATTACAGAGTAAATGAACATAGAAATTGACGCATCTTATTTTGTGATAAAACTGCTTGAAAACTGACACGACAGCACTTTTCTGAAATTTTTACTGATTTGAAATCTCTGAAATGATATGATATTTTCACAAATATATTCCGACAATCACTGTGCTTCACAGTAAACATGATTTTTGATGATAATTGAATTCGTTGGCCTACCTGTGCCAACAGAACACTAGTCTGTTCTGCAGGCTGTCACTATTAGGAATGTTTCTCTAACTGTCCGAAAACCAAATTTCATTTGCCGTACTTGCGACGTGCAATGCAAAAGGGTATCTTGCCAATTTTCACAAAAGCTCCCACAGCGAGTACACAAACACATTCTTGAAAGAAAATGAGAATGGGAAACGTATCTTAAAGACTGATAAATCAGAACAAGACTCGATTTTTTTTTTTTTTTTTTTTTTTTTGGGCGGGGTGGGATTTGAGGTCCGGCAGTTACGCAAAACACCGTTTCTCTCAGTACCCAAACATGTTTCGGCACCACTGTGGCATCATCAGTGGGTTTTCGTTTTTATTTATTCTGCAATGTGAACATTTTTGTTACATGATTATAAAATTATGTGCACTTTTAGTTCAAACAACAGATCGTTTCTTCTTGTAAATACCTTTACATTTGGTGAGCATGAATTTTCTGGACCACTTTTGTGTTGTATTAAAGAAACAGGGACTCCAAGTAGGATACAGGACGGAGAACACAACACAGAAAAAGATCAGAACACAAGAAACACCCATGGATAAATTTAACAGGTCAGGAGTATATGAACTCACATGCAACACTTAACAGTCAGTATACATAGGACAAACATGCAGAAACTTCAAAACAAGACATTCGGAACATCTCAGAGCTTTTAAAAGCAACAGCTCCCGTAGCGCATTTGCTGACCATCTTATAGCCAACAATCACCACCCAACCACAATAGAAACAGACTTAAGAATACTAAAACCCAGCCACAGCCTATACAGCAAACTGACCACTGAGGAAAACTTCCATATACAGAAGGCAATAGCGGAAGGAAAACAGGTCTTAAACGACTACACTACACTTTGCAAGGGCACACTATTTAACACATTAAAGGAACTTTACAAATAAAAACAGCACAAACAGATAAAGTGTACACACATGCACACACACTCATGCATGTACACACACACACACACACACACACAAAGATAAAATGCAAATAAAATTCAAATTTGGCGCCGAGCTGCCTGGTGAAGAAATAAACACTGATTGGGCTGGGACACATAACAAACCACAATCACACTGTGTTCTGGTGTAGTGAAAAGCGTTTTACTACGCTATTTGTGGAAAATAATTGTTATAGCTACGTACGCATCGCAACATCTTAGCATGATGCGGAGAATGGGAGTGCTTGCCACACGAAAACGTAAGTAAATACGAAAATAGGTGCGAAAACATCGCGAAAAACTAAATTACACTCTAGAAGATAGGCTAACTTTCAGCAAAAAAAAAAAAAAAAAAACTTTCTCTTAAACATCGTTTGGTTGCAGATGACAAGCTACCTGTAACAATTAACACAAAAGTGGTCCAGAAAATTCATGCTCACCAAATGTAAAGGTATTTACAAAAAGAAACGATGTGTTATTTGAACTAAAATGCACATAATTTTATAATCATGTAACAAAAGTGTTCACATTACAGAATAAATAAAAACGAAAACCCACTGATGATGGCACAGTGGTGCCGAAACATGTCTGGGTACTGAGAGAAACGGTGTTTTGCTTAACTGGCGGACCGCAAATCCCAAAAATTTTAACGGCAAACACGGCCAATACAAGGAGCTGCAAATCAAGAGATGGACAAGACTCGATGTTAAACTATTTTTCATTAAGCCATAACAACAATATTCCCTTTCATAAAGTTCTCACGACTAGCCTAGTTAGAAAAATATTTACTAAAAGTTTCCCATGTACAATTACTTTCCTTGACACTTGTTTCAATTATAAGACATACCCATATGTTGCATTACAATATTGCTACAGTAAACATCAACAATACGCAATGTTCCAAAAATAAGAAATTGCACAGTTACAAATACGCATAAGATACTAAATTACCTTAAAAATTGCTCTTTCGACATTCTTGCATTCATATAATCTCATTTCCACAAAATTCTTCTTCGGAACATATTAGTACAAAATCCTTTTCAAATAATGTCGCCCGCAGTGCACGGCGGGACAATTTCCATCATTCTCAAACCAAGAACATTGCCAGATTGTCTAACACCCACTACTACTTGCTACTCTCTTCAAAAGAAGTAACCTCTCTAGCCAAAATCTGTGATCTCACGAACAGACTGAAGAATATGCTTACCTCGATACTATGGAGGTTGAGCACATTTATCAAATTCACAACTTGATTCACATTTATTGACAACTTGAAAATCGACACGGTAAACAGAACAGTCTCCTTTCATTATATTATAAAATACGGCTGAAAACAGCGGCCGACACGAACAGTTGATTCGGGCCACGTGTGGCCTGCGAGCCGCAGTTTAAGGAACACTGAGAGAATGCAATCTTTACGTGAACAGTGGGAACTACAGGTAGGAATGTCAACAATGTATGAAAAGACAGATCGTTACTTACCGTAAAAAAGACACTTCAAGTTTCAGACAAGTGAAAGACTCACATATAGCTTTCGGCCACAGCCTTCGTCAATAAAGACAGAGACGCTCACCATTCACACACACATATACAAACAAGCACACCCCACGTACACACGACCGCCAACTCCAGCATCTCGGGCTGAAGTGCCATTGTCTGTGTGTGTGCGTGTGTGTGTGTTTACTGACGACGGCTGTGGCCGAAACCTATACAGGGTGAGTCACGAGTTTTTCCACCGGTTTCTGGAGGGTATTCCTTAGGTTACTTGGAACAAAAAATGTAAATACAGTAATGGGATCAGATCCATAATTAAGGACCTACAGTAATTGAAAAACTCAGGATAATGGCAAAAAAAACTTTTATTGTAGGATTTCACTATCATAAATGCACGTAATAATTAATTTAAACAATTTTGTAACAGTCTTTTGCATTCAGTGTGGATTTACAGCAAGTGTTCCAAATTTCCTCCCTGCATTTGAATGCAAAGATTCGCACGGGTGTCAACCAAGCGAGTAGCATTCCGTAATTGCAAATGCTCGGTCTTTATTGACGTTTCGGTATCGAAAATGCGTTGTCATTTCTTTTCGTGTTTCCACCTTAACGTCGAACACGTTGTCTTTCATCCACCCCCAGCTGCAGTAATCTAGGGGTGTTAAATCTGGGGATCTGGCAGGCCTGTTGATAGGGCCCCCGCGACCTGTCCATCAATGTGGTAATTGCTGATGAAAGATAAGCTGTTACCACATAGTGGAAGTGTGCAGGTGCCCCGCCATGTTGGACGTACAAGAGGCGTCTTCGTTTACAGAGGAACATCTTCAAGAAGCTGCGGTAAGTCTTCTCGTAAAAAGTTACCGGCCATCTGACCATTTAAATTTCCCAGGAGAATAAACGACCCCAGTAACTGGTGACACACAATACCACACCAGACATTGACGCTAAATCTGCGTTGAAATTGAGATACTACCGTGGCGTGGGAATTTTATTCTGCCCAGATATGCATGTTGTTGATGCCCTCTTTTGTAAAGGTTGCGCCGGCCGCGTTGGTCTAGCGGTTCTAGGCGCTCAGTCAGGAACCGCGCGACTGCTACGGTCGCAGGTTCGAATCCTGCCTCGGGCATGGATGTGTGTGATGTCCTTAGGTTAGTTAGGTTTAAGTAGTTCTAAGTTCTAGGGGACTTATGACCACAGATGTTGAGTCCCATAGTGCTCAGAGCCATTTGAACCATTTTGAATTTGTAAAGGTTGCCTCATCACTGAATATTATCAAGCGGTACAGCTACAAAAGTGCAAACGATTGGCTCAATCATGTGGCTCTAAATGGTGAGCTTTCTGCACATGAGAAGGATACAGTCCATTCTCATGAAGACTCCTACATACCTTAGCTTGTGAAACGTTCAATCGGGTATCTCGGCGCCTTGTACTTGAACGAGGACTGCGCTCTATTGAATTAAGAATGTTTCCCTCTTCTTGAACGTCGCGATGTCTTCCGGAGTGAATACGAATACTGGGAAGAGTACGAGTTTCTAGCAATGTTCGATATGTTCCACTAAATGTTTTGGCACTCGGAATCCTAAGATTAGGATAGCAACAGTGATATTCGGCCCCGAACTAAATAATTTTACCATCAACTTTCTGTTCTGGGTCAGTCGCGTACTGGGCGAGGGAACGTTGACTGACTGTAAAGCTCTATGGGTCCCCTAATCTCTTGCGTCTTACTCTCGCGATCGCTTGCATATTACATGAAGGTGGTGGCATTACGACCACGCAGTCTTCTTCAAACAGAAGAAGAGTTTTGCGAGAACTATGTAATATTTATTGCATGGACTACCGTTTAACTTCCTGTTGCATCTCTGTCACGTTTTTCTATGGGCTACAACTACCAGTTACAATCCTAGCAGGTCGTCTCTGAAACTGTTCCGTGTCTGCGACCACTTGATAAGCACTCCAAACACTGGAACAGTACTCTAGAATTGGTAGTACTAGCTTCTTCTATGCTATTTCCCCAGAATCCTACAAACAAATCTAAGCCTTCAATTTGTCTTTTTGTGATCGTCCCATTTCATATCTCTTCCTACTACTACCTCTAATCACAGGTGGTTAATAATCAAAGTGCAGCTACTCACAGAATGACATTGTGAGCTGTAATTATCCTATGGCTCAGAAACTTGGTAGATGTTAATGCGGAACGAATTTATGCTGGAAAAAAGTTAGTTACAATTTTGGCCACCAGGTGCACATCTGGTGCTGTGAAAGGAACAAAGACCATTAGAAGTATTTCCATGTGTCATGGATGAGGAGTAGGACGTTGTCAGGAAATGTCTGTGTGAAAGACAAAATGTCAATTTTCTTATGAAACGCTTCTCACACAATTTATGGGTGTAATCTCAGAAACGTATTCCTGTATAATGGCGTTGAGATCAGGTAGAGACTGAACGTGTGCCTGGTAAACGCGTTCTTGTAGATATCACCAGAGCCAAAGTCACGTAGACACAGAGCAGACGGTCTTGCAGGCCATGTACCTGAAAAACATCCGGAGATAACATATTCGTGGAACGTTGAATTAATCACACCTTTCATTGGGCGAGTGACATGAGGCGTCGCACCATCTTGCATGAAAGCAGTGGTTTCCAAAGGAGGAATCACGTGCTGTACAGGGAGGTCTAAGTAACATAATGACGTCGCAGTACACCTGGTAGGCCCTCTGAGTGTGTTCTCTTCAGAGAAGAACGGATCGAAGGTAACGGTGCTTCTGAATCCACGCCACAAAGTCACGCACGGCGAGTGCAATGGTTCTTCGTGCACAACGTACAGTTTAACAGTACCCCGAATACGACACTTCTGTGTATTCATTGCATCCTATAGTGTAAAACGAGCCTCGTCATTCCACAGAATATTGCCCGGCCACATGTCATCAATTTCGACCCGTGCCATAAACCGACGAGCAAATTCGGATCATTGCTGAGAATCATGACGTTTCAGTTGGATCTTGTACGGGTATAAGTGTAAAGTAGACCGAAGAACTTTCCGTACTGTTGACCATGGGATGGACAATTCTCGTGACACTGCACGAGCCCTAGCTCGCGTCGCGTGGTCACTTACAGCAACCGCAACCTCGTCAGTAACTTCCACGCGCCGTGCCGAGCTCACCCGTGTTTTCGAATTCCATTACCGTCTTCTTTAATTCATCTAATGACACCGGGTCTCTCCTCAGACCTTCCAGTGGCGATACTCGCTCGATGCAGCACTGTAATTGTAGTAAAACAGTTTCACTGACAGCGCCCGCTACCTCCTCTCGACAGCCACACTGCTCACTCACGCTGCGTCTTGTCAAATGACAGCCTGCATTCCATACCGTCTCACAAACAGCCTATAGCGCTAGATTTGCACCTGATGGCCAAAATCTGAATTAATTTTTTCCCAGCGTAGATCGGTTCCGCATTAACGCATCAGCATCCCTACCGAGTTTCGCTGTCAGTCCACACTGGACTCTTTGTGAGGGGCCTCACTATAATTATAGGCAAAAGGTACTTCTCAGCTGAACCTGTACTCCGGTACTGTCGGCATGTTTCTTCCCGCTATAGAAATTATTTTGTATTCACATCCATTCACCAAAGACAGCTGCCATTCATTGCACCAAGCGGAGATTTTTTGTAATTCCTCGTGGTCGTCCAGCGACGATACTTTCCCGTACAGAACAGCATAGCCAGCGAACAATGTTGTAGGGTCGCTGGTCGTGTCTGGTAAATCGTTCACGTACACTGAGAACATCAGACGTTTTGTTGCGCCCCCTCAGAGCGCACTCCACGTTACTTTCGATTCTGTGGAACGTTCGCCGATTATAAAAAAAACGTGCTCGGCTCTATTAATATTTTTTTAATGAGATACAATTCTCTGTTAATGCTTTTTGATGCCAAACACTTAATCTTGCTGTATGACTAATATTCATCCTAGACCTGACGTGTTGATAGACTTATCCAGTTCTTACACTGTTCCTCCGATTTGTTTATTCATTGGGATTCTCTCGCTCTATTTGAATTAAAGTTCATCTTACTTTAATTTTGTAAACTCTTTCCTTAACGCACCTTAACAATGTTACCAAAGCTTGAGTTTAATTTTATGAACACTCATACGATTGAAACTGTTGAGTTTAGTTATTTTAGCCCTTTTAAATGATCTACGACAACACGCTTTTATGAACACTTTTATTCTTTTGTTAAGATAATTCTGTATGGTATTCCTGTTATACTGTATGTTACCGCTTCACAGTAGTTCTGTTTAGTCAGTCACATAGTGTTTCATCTGTTTAATGACGATACGATATTCTTTAAACGCAGGTATTTTTTCGTTTGTTAATGCACAGAATTGTAGCAAGTTTAACACAGCTTCATTTTAATTTTGTTAACAGGATGTGACTGAAACCACCCAGTTTAGTTATTTTAACATCTTTACACGTCAGTGACAAACTGACTTTGTTGACCACTTTTATTCATTAGTTACGATCATTCTGTTTGATATTTTTATTGTATTGCAGACAATTACCGTGCAATTATTTCCTATAATCAGTCACTTACTGTGTTATCTGTCTAATTAGGATACAAGTTTGTGTAAGAACTGAAACTTGTTCCTTTTTACTATGCATGAATGTTTTGGTATACTTCTTTCTTTACATGATTTTTTGGCATATTACAGAAGAATTGTGTGGTATCGTTTAAACTTGAATGTTTCATTTGTAACGCTTATGGCGTCACGCAACAGGTAAATGGCACTCCACAGACGTCAGCGTGTTTACGTGTTGACCTCTGTCGCGGAGCGGTCCTGTGTGGAGATCCTAGTTCTGCTGTATGCCAGACGATGCCCAGCTGTCGGGACGCACTGCCCGCTGTGCTCTCTCCACCAGGACGACGGAATGTTGATATGGCCGTCATGATACGAAATACTCCTTTAATGACGTGTGAGATGACTTCTCAAGTCATCATACTGGTATGACTACGATTGGATTTTTTTTATACATTTAAATTACACTGAGGTGACAAACGCCGTCGGATATTGACTTACAGTATGTGTATGGATCGCATCCATGAAGACAAATTGAGTACCCCACTGCCGCCACATTATCCCCTACTTTAGTGTTTTCTGTAACTCATAGCCATAACTTCGCCTGAAGCTCAATCAGGCATGTGCATTAGTTTATTTTGACCATTTAAGGTCAAATACACTCCTGGAAATTGAAATAAGAACACCGTGAATTCATTGTCCCAGGAAGGGGAAACTTTATTGACACATTCCTGGGGTCAGATACATCACATGATCACACTGACAGAACCACAGGCACATAGACACAGGCAACAGAGCATGCACAATGTCGGCACTAGTACAGTGTATATCCACCTTTCGCAGCAATGCAGGCTGCTATTATCCCATGGAGACGATCGTAGAGATGCTGGATGTAGTCCTGTGGAACGGCTTGCCATGCCATTTCCACCTGGCGCCTCAGTTGGACCAGCGTTAGTGCTGGACGTGCAGACCGCGTGAGACGACGCTTCATCCAGTCCCAAACATGCTCAATGGGGGACAGATCCGGAGATCTTGCTGGCCAGGGTAGTTGACTTACACCTTCTAGAGCACGTTGGGTGGCACGGGATACATGCGGACGTGCATTGTCCTGTTGGAACAGCAAGTTCCCTTGCCGGTCTAGGAATGGTAGAACGATGGGTTCGATGACGGTTTGGATGTACCGTGCACTATTCAGTGTCCCCTCGACGATCATCAGTGGTGTACGGCCAGTGTAGGAGATCGCTCCCCACACCATGATGCCGGGTGTTGGCCCTGTGTGCCTCGGTCGTATGCAGTCCTGATTGTGGCGCTCACCTGCACGGCGCCAAACACGCATACGACCATCATTGGCACCAAGGCAGAAGCGACTCTCATCGCTGAAGACGACACGTCTCCATTCGTCCCTCCATTCACGCCTGTCGCGACACCACTGGAGGCGGGCTGCACGATGTTGGGGCGTTAGCGGAAGACGGCCTAACGGTGTGCGGGACCGTAGCCCAGCTTCATGGAGACGGTTGCGAATGGTCCTCGCCGATACCCCAGGAGCAACAGTGTCCCTAATTTGCTGGGAAGTGGCGTTGCGGTCCCCTACGGCGCTGCGTAGGATCCTACGGTCTTGGCGTGCATCCGTGCGTCGCTGCGGTCCGGTCCCAGGTCGACGGGCACGTGCACCTTCCGCCGACCACTGGCGACAACATCGATGTACTGTGGAGACCTCACGCCCCACGTGTTGAGCAATTCGGCGGTACGTCCACCCGGCCTCCGGCATGCCCACTATACGCCCTCGCTCAAAGTCCGTCAACTGCACGTACGGTTCACGTCCACGCTGTCGCGGCATGCTACCAGTGTTAAAGACTGCGATGGAGCTCCGTATGCCACGGCAAACTGGCTGACACTGACGGCGGCGGTGCACAAATGCTGCGCAGCTAGCGCCATTCGACGGCCAACACCGCGGTTCCTGGTGTGTCCGCTGTGCCGTGCGTGTGATCATTGCTTGTACAGCCCTCTCGCAGTGTCCGGAGCAAGTATGGTGGGTCTGACACACCGGTGTCAATGTGTTCTTTTTTCCATTTCCAGGAGTGTATACTTACTTTGAATAATGACCATCTATATTATATGGCCTGTATTGCCGGATGTTGACTTGTTCATAAGTTGTTCATAAGTTCATTCATGACCATTTGTGTGCTAACTCAATATGATGTTCATGCGTTGTAACCACAGCTAAGCAAATGCTCAACATTTAAATCTCAAAAAATTTTTGGACCTAGTCATAATAATGACGATGCTGGCTTTATATTATCCTTCCCACTCCTTAAGGTGATTAAACTTCGTGCTTAAGCACAAAATTTTCCTAGACAGGCCACACGTTGTAAGCACGTGATGTCTTTTCCGTCCCTGACGATCCCCACTTTGATTATTCTCTTTTCCCCACTGTCATGGAACGTGGTGATACCTCGGCCGCTGCAGTCGCTCCCAGTCTCCAACGAATACTTCATAAATGTTAAGACAGTCGATCTAAGTACATTCTGCGTAGGATAACAGATACGCCCTTTTCCTCAGCTGTACCATTCTTTTATTTCACTTTACTAGTAAATTCAAGGTTAGGAGTTAGGTTCGCGTCTTATCCCAGCAAGTACCCTCCACACAGTTTATGCGCAGGCCAAGGTATTATATCCGCCTAGGCGGGCCTCATGACGCTACGGTCATTTCCAGTACAGCACTCGTGGCTGCCGCATTGCGAAGTGGGGCCGAGGCAGTTTCAGATACGTTTTTCCAGTCTGACGATAATTTATGGATTTCTAGTTTTAGCCTGCCGATGTCCGCTATCGACAAACGGTAGTTACTTTTATTCTGAAAAAGGCTGGGTTATCCCGACTGAAACCTAGGTAAATCTAGGTAATCTGTGCAGCTGAGGCTGTTGATTTTTAAACTTAAAATTTATGCAGTTGCTGACAGGGCCGCGAAATGTTGAAAATATTTTTTAAAGAAATGACACTTCCTTCAGAAGACCATTACTGACGCCGTGGAGACCCACATTCTACTAAAACAATCCACCCCCACCGTCCCACTCTCCCTCCGTGGGTTGTCCTCCTCCGCGAACCCCGCCGCCTCTATCGCTCCTTTCTGCGCACTCGTGACAGGGATACACTCCGACTCCACCGGCAAATACAGCGAAACTTTCGAACCTCTTTACAGCAAAGAAACGCCGGGACTGGCGCCAGACCTGTACACGACTCAACGCCACCTCCCTATAAACTCTTCCAAGTACTGGCCAGACTTCCATCACTTTCTTGATTCCCATTCCGCACCTCATACCCCCTTCTCTATAAAGACCGCCCCTTCCCGACAACCTCACTAAGGCCAACCACTTCTCTTCCCACCTTTCCGAGGTCTTTTCCGTCGCTGACGATCCCCACTTTGATTATTCTCTTTTCCCCACTGTCATGGAACGTGGTGATACCTCGGCCGCTGCAGTCGCTCCCAGTCTCCAGTACTTGGGGTAGTTGCCCCCCCCCCCCCCGCCCCACCGACATCAACACTCCAATCACAGTACAAGACATTAAACTTATCTTCCGGTCAAAACGCAACACGACCCCTGGTCACGACTGTGTCACGCACTGCCATCTCAGAGAATGCCCCTTCCTCTTCCTCACTCCCCTCACCAATTTCTACAACGTCATCCTCTCTACCGGCTTCTACCCTGACCTATGACAGACCTCCCGTGTCCTCTTATTCCTCAAACACAACAAAGCCCCTTCCTATTGTTCCATCTGTCTCACCTCTGTCTTCAGTAAGTTCTTCGAATGCATCCTCTCTTGTCGTATCCATCACCACCTCCATCAACACCATCTTCTCTCCCTTACCCAGTGTGGCTTCCAAACCTCGTTTTCCGCCAAAGACCAACTCCTTAACCTCATCCACCTTCTCTCCCTCCAACTTAACTCCCGTCACTCCACTATTTTTGTTTCCCTTGACCTCCAAAATGCCTACGACCACGTATGGCATCCTGGTCTCCCCTTCAAACTCGAAACCTACGCCCTGCCTATCAATTTTGTCTGTCTGATCACTTCCTTCCTCTCAAGCTGTCCTTCCTATGTCACCCTCCACAACACCAACTACTGTATCTTTTATCCCACTGCTGTCATTCCCCAGGGCTCCGTCCTCTCCCCTGTACACTGCCGATATGCCCAAGCCACCTGTACCTGTCCACCTCCTCCAATAATCTGATGGCACCGCCTTCCTGGCTTTCTATCCTACCCTTCACCCTCCAAACCCACCTTGACCAGTTCATCACTTGGTGTAACCAGTGGTTCCTTTGTATCAACCCCTCCAAAACTCAGGCAATTATCATAGGCCACACCAACCACTAATTCTATGATTTCTACCTAACCATGTGATCTGCCTTGCCTTACGTATCCCACTTCCTTCCCCCACATGACTCCTGTGTGCCACCCCCACCCTGAGATACCTTGGCCTCAAGCTCGACTGTCACCTCACCTGAACTCATTTCCTGACCATCCAACAGAAAGCCTATTCCCACCTCTGCCTCCAGAAAATCCTGTCGGGCCAGACATGGGGATTGCATACTTCCACCATCCTCCAAACCTAGAAATCCCTCATCTGTCCTATTATGCAAGAATTGCCTGGATCTCCACCCCCCGCCCTTCCTCCGCTTTTACAAGGCCCTCCAAATCCCAGAACGCCACTCGCTCTGCCTTGCCTTCCGTATCCACCTTCCTTCCCTCACACAACTCCTGTATGACCTCATTTCACCTCCTCCTTTTTCTCCACATCCATTACACTGTGTGCAAGCTTGATCCCCCCACCCGCTGGTTTCCTCCTTCCTCTCCTGTCCATTGCCACGTCTCTATCCATGTGTTCCTCCCTCTCTCCAACTTCACACCCTCCATCTCCTTCATCAGGACAATTTCCAGCTCCTCCGCCTTGCTGATGTTGAACTTCGCTGTGACGTCTGCCCTTCCTACCAACTGTAGCCTGGCCTTGTTCCGCTCCCCCCTCCCCAGAGACCCCTTTTCCTCTCCCCTCCTTCTCCCAGAGCGGATTTTCCTTCTTCCCCCCTGAGTCCCTGCACCTGCTTCTCAGCTGTTTTCCCATCCCATCCCTTCCCTCCGTGGGCCCTCTTCGGCGCGCCCCCCACCTCATCTCCCTTGCTCTCCCCTCCTTCTTACCTCCTTTTCCCTTTTCTCTTGTCCCCCATCCCCACCATATCCTCACAGGTTTTTATTCATTATCAAGTGTGCTGCATTAGTATTGTGTTCAGTGCCATTATACAGTGTCATCAAGTGATATGGTTTTGTGTGCTCGACCTGTATATAGTCCTTGTTTGTTCTGTGCTATGCCATCCCTCGTGTAGCTGTTTTAATCGTTATGTTACTTTTTATACTCTGGCCATGCTTTACCTGGTGCCTTTTAATCCTTACAGTGTATGTTTTCTTTGTGTAAGATACCTTTTTCGATTTTTGCCTCCGTTTTACAGTTGCCACTGTTTGTATGCTTTTTTCTCTTATGTTCCACCTTTTTTTTCTTATGTTCAACCATGTTTTCTTCTTTATATTGTTTTAAATGTCTTCCTGTCTACTTGTAATGTCTCTTGGCTGAAGAGCAGCGCTTATGCTGCTGCCAGCCAACCACAGATTGGGAATTGAAAATATAATAAAGGAAAAAAGGTAATGAAAGAGATAAAGAGTGGCATTTACATTGTTACATGGGAACAGATCAATGTAGGCCTGAGACTGTTTTGTATTCATTGGATTACTTTGCATGCCTTAGCAAGAAAATCTATTGCTTTATCTTTTTCTCTTTTTGCATGATGTGAAATACACTGATTAGCCAGAACGTTATGACCTACTATCGGTATAAATCCGTCCACGCAATAGCAGCGTCATGTGGCGAGTAATGACTTGACACATGCACGGTGCATACAGTATCAGTGATTGTGCTGTCTGTATGTAGCACGGTGAGGGCATGCGATTTATCTGAGTTTGACAGAGGGTAGAGTGTGATGGCCCAGAGGCTCGGATTGAGCGTTTTGGATTTGCACGACGGGTGTCTGCGGAGTGCTATGGTCAGTGTTTTCAACACATGGTGAAACCACGTCCAGATGTCGTGGTGGTTTGTGGCCACCCCTCATTACAGATGTTGAGAGTCGTATGGTGGGCAGACTAGTAAAACAGGACTGGTGGTGAGCACTAGTGTGTCTGAACCCACAGTGCACCAAACACTTCTAAAGACGGGCCTCTGCAGCTGATGACCCATGCATGTGCCAATGTTAACACCATGACTACAACTGAAATGGGCACATGTCCATCGGCACTGGACGTTGGCGCAGTGCCAGAGCGTTGCACGGTCTGATGAATCCCGTTACATTCTTTATCGTGTGGAGGGGGGGGGGGGCGAATCCGTTGTCTTCGAGGTGTAGAGCTCTTTGACAGCTGTAGTGGGGGACGGAGAAAAGCTGGCAGTGACTCCATTACGCTCTGGGGAACAGACACCTGGGCATCCACACTTCCATTGGAGCTCGTGCAACACACCATGACGGCCATGTAGTGTCGTATGCTTGTTGCAAACCACGTTGACCCTTTCATGGCGATCATGTTTCCCGACAGCAGTGACATTTTTCAACAAGATAATGTGCCATGTCACAAGGCCAGGAGTGAGACGGAGTGCTTCAAGGAATACAGTGGCGAGTTCCAATTGATGAGCTGGCCCTCCAACTCGCCAGATCTGCACTCGATCGAAGACATCGGGGATGTGATTGAACGTTGCGTCAGAACTCATCGCCCCCCTGCCCGGAATTTACGGGAATTAGGTGACCTGTGTGTGCAGAGACCTATCAAGGCCTCTTTGCTTCCATGCCACGCGTCGCCGCTGTTATCCCCGCCAAAGGTGGACATACTGGCTATTAGGTAGATTGTCATTATGTTCTGGCTGATGATATATATTTTTGTGACAAATCCTGTCATTCAGTTTGACCACTTTTCGGCTAAATTTCGTTTTATTTATTTCTAGGACCCTGCGCAATGTTTCCGAATATGTGACGAGGGCAGTTATTTGGTGGGATGTTTTGTATTCCCGGTATCCCATGTGCCTAACACAATCTACTATCAGGAAGCTGTGTTATAATTTCTTGCTACTATCTCCAATTTTGCACAACGGTGTCATCCCACTTCTGAAAAACTGAGCATTTTTTTGTGTAGGTAAATCTGAAGATGCGAGTCATCGGCAAATTAATAACAATTACAACCCTGCAACTAATATAGTATCTACATCGGAGCAATTCAGCAGTGTGCTGCTAGATTTACTAGCGATATTTCATAATGTTTTTTTCATAATGTGGGGCCACAGTCATAAAATATTTCTTTAAAGTCAGTACCGCCATTAGACTGTTTTTTATTTGCAGTGTTACATTTACACGCTCATGATTTCGGCCTTAAAGTGCCATTATCAAGTGTTTTAATGTTATACAGTGCCTAAGATGGCATACTGTCCTAATTAAAATACACTATTAGACACACTGTCTAAGGGTCAATATTTCTGGACTTTAAAGAAATACTAGCGATGTCTTCGATCTATACTCGAGCATTACAGACACGTTTCCAGAACTCAAATGGCAATTCCTGGAGGGCGCGGCTGCCTGCGGAACGATTCTACGGCCGCCAACATAGATGTCGCGCGAGGACCGCAAGGTCAAGATAAGAGATTTAGGTCTCAAACGAAGGCGTACAGACAGTTGTTTTTATTTTTCTCCGTTTGGAAGTGGAATAGAAAAGGAAAAAGTAGTGGCATGTAGTACCCTCCGCCATGCAACGTACGGTTAGGTTGGTTGGTTGGTTTGGGGGATTAAAGGGACCAGACTGCTACGGTCATCGGTCCCTTTTTCCAAATACAAAGAACACCCACAGAGAAGAAAAACGAGGAACAGAATAGATCACAGAATATACAGAACAAGAGAAACTGAGGCAAAAACAAGACAAAACGAACTAAAACCACACAGAGTGTGACGGTGGTTGGCCGATCATAGAAATAAAAAAGGAAAAGCCAATCACTTAGAAACACATTAAAAAATCAGTTTAAAATTATAGGCCAAAGGCCAGAATCAACACAAAACAATAAAATAAAACAGAAACACTCAGGTTAAATGATAAAATCCCCCTGCCCGAATAAAACGTAAAACTAAGTCAGCCATAGCGGAGTCGTCTGTTAAAAGGGCAGGGAGCGTATCAGGCAGCGCAAATGTCTGCCTGACCACAGCTAAAAGGGGGCAGGCCATCAAAAGGTGGGCCACTGTCAAAGCCGCCCCACAGCGACATAGAGGAGGGTCCTCCCGGCGCAGTAAATAACTGTGTGTCAGCCGGGAGTGGCCAATGCGGAGCCGGCAAAGAACTACTGAGTCCCTGCGAGTGGCTCGCAGGGATGACCGCCACACAACCGTCGTCTCCTTGACAGCACGGAGTTTATTGCGTGTTGTCAGTTCGCGCCATTCATCGTCCCATAGCGCCAAAATTTTGCGGCGGAAGACTGCCCGCAAATCAGTCTCTGGGAGGCCAACGTCCAGAGATGGCTTACTGGTGGCCTCTTTCGCCAGGCCGTCAACATGTTCATTACCTGGGATGCCGACATGACCGGGGCTCCACACAAAGACCACAGAGCGGCCGAAACGGGCAAGAGTATGCAGAGACTCTCGGATAGCCATCACCAGACGAGAACGAGGGAAACACTGGTCGAGAGCTCGTAAACCGCTCAGGGAATCGCTACAGATAACGAAGGACTCACCTGAGTAGGAGCGGATATACTCTAGGGCACGAAAGATGGCGACCAGCTCAGCAGTGTAAACGCTGCAGCCATCCTGCAAGGAACGTTGTTCGGAACGGTCCCCTAGAGTGAGCGCATACCCAACACGACCAGCAACCATCGAACCGTCAGTGTAAACAATGCCAGAGCCCTGATACGTGGCCAGGATGGAATAAAAGCGGCGGCGGAAGGCCTCTGGAGGGACTGTCCTTCGGGCCCTGTGCCAAGTCGAGCCGAAGGCAAGGGCGAGGAACACACCATGGGGGTGTATGTAAAGTGGCCCGGAAAGGAGGTGGAACAGTGAAAACCCGAAGCCCAGAGAGAAGCTCTTTGACGCGGACCGCGATTGTACAACCAGACCGGGGCCGACGTTCGGGCAGATGGACGACCGATCGCGGGAACAGGAGACGATAGTTTGGATGCCCGGGCAAGCTTAAAACATGGGCAGCATAAGCGGCTAGCAAACGTTGGCGCCGTAACCGCAGGGGAGGGACACCTGCCTCCACTAGCATGTTGTCCACAGGGCTGGTGCGGAAAGCACCAGTGGCAAGCCGTATGCCGCTGTGTAGGATTGGGTCCAGTACCCGCAGCACAGATGGGGATGCTGAGCCATAAGCCAGGCTCCCATAATCCAGACGGGACTGGATTAACGCCTGGTAGAGCCGTAGGAGAGTAGATCGGTCGGCGCCCCACCTGGTGTGGCTAAGGCATCGCAGAGCATTTAGATGCCGCCAACATGCCTGTTTAAGCTGCCGAATATGAGGCAGCCAAGTCAGCCGGGCATCAAAAACTACACCCAAAAACCTGTGTGTCTCCACCACAGCAAGGAGTTCGTCGGCAAGATAAAGCCGCGGCTCAGGATGGACTGTTCGGCGCCGGCAGAAATGCATAACGCGGGTCTTGGCAGCCGAAAACTGAAACCCATGCGCTACAGCCCAAGACTGCGCCTTACGGATAGCGCCCTGTAGCTGACGTTCAACAGCTGCAATGCCAGTAGAGCTGTAGTAAAGGCAGAAGTCGTCAGCATACAGAGAAGCGGAGACAGAATTTCCCACGGCCGCAGCAAGCCCGTTAATGGCTATTAAAAACAGACAGACTGTGGCACACCGTTCTCCTGGACGTGGGAGGAACTATACGAGGCCGCGACTTGCACGCGGAAGGTACGATACGACAGAAAATTGCGGATAAAAATCGACAGAGGACTCCGAAGACCCCATCCATGAAGCGTAGAAAGGATGTGATGACGCCATGTCGTATCGTACGCCTTTCGCATGTCGAAAAAGACAGCGACCAGGTGCTGACGGCGGGCAAAGGCAGTACGGATGGCCGACTCCAGGCTCACCAGATTGTCGGTGGCGGAGCGGCCTTTACGGAACCCACCCTGAGACGGAGCCAGAAGGCCCCGAGACTCCAGTACCCAATTCAAGCGCCGGCTCACCATCCGTTCAAGCAACTTGCAAAGAACGTTGGTGAGGCTAATGGGACGGTAGCTGTCCACCTCCAGAGGGGTCTTTCCAGGTTTCAAAACGGGGATGACAACGCCTTCCCGCCATTGCGACGGAAACTCCCCCTCGAGCCAAAGACGGTTGTAAAGATCGAGAAGGCGCCGCTGGCAGTCCACTGAAAGGTGTTTCAGCATCTGACAGTGGATGCCATCTGGCCCAGGAGCGGTATCAGGGCAAGCAGCTAGGGCACTGCGAAATTCCCACTCACTGAATGGAGCATTGTAAGATTCTGGGTGGTTGGTGCGAAACGAAAGGCTCCGACGTTCCATCCGCTCTTTAATGGAGCGGAAGGTCTGGGGGTAATTCGCAGAAGCGGAACTCATAGCAAAATGCTCTGCTAAGCGATTTGCAATGACGTCGGAGTCAGTACAAACTGCTCCATTCAGTGAGAGCGCAGGGACGCTGGCAGGGGTCCGATAGCCGTAGACGCGTCGAATCTTGGCCCAGACCTGCGATGGAGTGACATGGAGGCCAATGGTAGACACATACCGCTCCCAGCTTCTTGCCTTAGCGGATGAGGAGGCGGGCCCGCGCACGCAGCCGTTTGAAGGCGATAAGGTGGTCTATGGAGGGATGTCGCATGTGACGCTGGAGCGCCCGCCGGCGATCTTTAATCGCTTCAGCGATCTCAGGCGACCACCAAGGCACAGTCCGCCGCCGAGGGGACCCACAGGAACGGGGAATGGCAGATTCGGCGGCAGTAACGATGCCGGTGGTGACCGATTCAACCACCGCATCAATGTCATCAGTAGAGAGAGGCTCAATAGCGGCAGTGGAGGAGAACAAGTCCCAGTCAGCCTTATTCATAGCCCATCTGCTGGGGCGCCCAGAAGAGTGACGCTGTGGTAGTGACAAAAAGAGCGGAATGGTCACTACCACACAGGTCGTCATGCACACTCCATTGGACAGACGGTAAGAGGCTATGGCTACAGATTGAAAGGTCAACGGCGGAGTATGTGCCATGCGCCACACTGAAGTGTGTGAAGGCACCATCATTTAACAGCGAGAGATCGAGCTGCGACAATAAATGCTCAACGATGGCGCCTCGACCTGTTGCCACTGACCCACCCCACAGAGGGTTATGGGCCAATAGCAAGAAAGGTGGCGGCAATTGGGCTACCAGTGCAGCCAGGACATGCTGCGAGACCTCACCATCCGGTGGAAGGTAAAGACTGCAAACGGTAACAGCCTGTGGCGTCCACACCCAACAGCGACAGCCTCTAAAGGTGTTTGGAGAGGGACAGACTCGCTGTGCAGAGTGTGAAGGACATATATGCAGACGCCACCAGACACCCTTTCATAAGCTGCCCGGTTCTTATAATAACCCCGATAGCCACGGAGGGCGGGGGTTCGCATTGCTGGAAACCAAGTTTCCTGCAGAGCAATGCAAAGGAAAGGATGAAGGCTGATAAGCTGGCGGAGCTCAGCTAGACGGTGGAAGAAACCGCTGCAGTTCCACTGGAGGATGGTATTGTCCATGGCGGAGAAAGGCGTGACGGGACTGGGAAGGCAGACTACGCCGCTGGGTCACCTGCTGCCTCCGATTGAGCACCTGTGCTAGTGCTATCCATGGCGTCTGAGGGACCGGCGAGATCGAGGTCCTCAGCGGACGCCAGGATCCCCACCTCGTCCTCAGACGCAGAGCTGGAAGGTGGCGGTGGGGTGGCGGCCACCGCGAATTTCTTGGGCTTAGAGCTCTTCTTCTTGGATTTCTCACGCTGCTCCTTGGGTTTAACTGGCTGGGAGGGCTTCACCGATTCAGTCTCCGGGACTGAGGAGGATCGTGAAGCCCTTCGACCAGCTGATTGCGGGCACTTACGCCACTGTCGGTTGTCAGCCTTCCCACTGGTGGAAACCTGGGAAGGGAGGGACCCAAGGGACCCCTTGCGAGCGTGAGAAGCCGAAGAAGTTGGACACTTCTCCGGCTTAGAAGCAGGGACGGACGTCCCTGATGGGGGGGGGGGGGGGGATGGTGTTGCCCCTGAGGTAGGTGGCGCAGGAGCAACCCGGTGGGTAGAGCCCCCCACTGGCAAGGGGGCAGGAGGAGTTGTACCACTCAGCGATCCGGCCGGAAGTCGCGAAACTGATGGGGCGAGCACAGGTGTTTTAGCAGCGGCGTAGGATGATGTCATTCTCACGGGATGTAATCGGTCGTATTTCCTTTTGGTCTCAGTATAAGTCAGTCGGTCCAGGGTCTTATATTCCATGATTTTGCGTTCTTTCTGGAAGATTCTGCAGTCTGGCGAGCAAGGTGAATGGTGCTCCCCGCAGTTGACACAGATGGGAGGCGGGGCACATGGAGTATCGGGATGAGATGGGCGTCCGCAATCTCGACATGTTAGGCTGGAAGTGCAGCGGGAAGACATATGGCCGAACTTCCAGCACTTGAAGCACCGCATCGGGGGAGGAATATAGGGCCTGACGTCACATCGGTAGACCATCACCTTGACCTTTTCCGGTAACGTATCACCCTCGAAGGCCAAGATGAAGGCACCGGTAGCTATCTGATTTTCCTTCGGACCCCGATGAACGCGCCGGACGTAATGGACACCTATGCGCTCTAAGTTGGCGCGCAGCTCGTCATCAGACTGCAAAAGAAGGTCCTTATGGTAAATAACTCCCTGAACCATATTTACAGCAACATCCCCCAACTTGTCACAAGCACGTAACTGTCGTGACTGGGCAGAGGATGCCGTTTGTATCAGGACCGATCCAGAGCGCATTTTTGACAAGCCCTCAACCTCCCCAAACTTGTCCTCTAAATGCTCGACGAAGAACTGAGGCTTTGTGGAGAGAAAAGACTCCCCATCAGCTCTCGTACAAACTAAGAATCGGGGCGAATAACTGCTACTGCCATCCTGAGATTTACGTTCCTCCCACGGTGAGGCCAGGGAGGGGAACGTTTTCGGATCGTACTTTTGAGCATTAAATTGAGCCCGAGAACGCTTAGAGACTGCTGGCGGCTGGCCGCCAGCGAGAGATGATGTACCACGCTTCATTGCGGGTTATCCGCCCTGATGCCACCAACTCCAACCAAGGGCCCTCCCCACGGGCGCCACCCAGCCGCAACAATAGCCACCTGGCAGGATGGCCATTGCCGGGAGTTCTGATGCCCCAGGGAGACGGGCATCTACTCCTTGGCATACGTGGGTAGTTAACGGCACAGGCATCAGTAGAGCGATCCCTGTGTTGTCAGGGGGCTACAACCAACAGGGTACATGGCGGCCCCACCACAACGGACTGGCTACCGTGCTGGATCTTAGGTGCAAAAATGTCCAAGGTCGTCGTCGCAGTTAAAAGCAACACTGCCGAGTGCAGTGTGGTAATCGCACCCAGTGACGTATCCCCGCCCAAGAGACGGAAAACGAGCGGGACACCATTGCAACGACGAAAAAGCCGGCTAAAGGTCTCAATGCACGACGGATACAGTGCACCATGTAAGGCGCCCTTCCCCAATTGGCTCGCTCTTCGGAATAATTTAGAAAGATGGAGGTCAAACCCGAGAGGGGACCATCACATAAGGCCGAAACATGTGAGACTCCTTTTAGTCGCCTCTTACGACAGGCAGGAATACCGCGGGCCTATTCTAACCCCCGAACCCGCAGGGGGGAACGTACGGTTACTTACGGGTATATACACGGCCCAGTCGCAACAACGTGGCCACCGCTTATGTTCGACGTAAGCGTCCAATAACCGCTCACAAGAGGCAGGAGGAGGATATGTAAAGTGCATCAGGGGGGCGAGAAAAGAAGTGCAGTTGCTGTGCAGTAACGGAGCGATTTATGTGTCGTCCAAAAGGGCATGTTCACTGGCTTTTGGGCCGAGGGCGAAAGCATTTCTAAAAACGGCTAACTTTGTAAAATATTCGAGTGCCGCTGTGGCTGAAGTATAGTGCGTGACAAAATGGCGTCATAAAAAACAGCGCCAAGGCAACTGTTGTGCCCCAAGGGCAATTTACACTGTTGACACAGAACTATTATGACAACCCACCTAATAGCCAGTATGTCCCCGCTCCGGTCGCAGGTTCGAATCCTGCCTGCCGGCCGAAGTGGCCGTGCGGTTAAAGGCGCTGCAGTCTGGAACCGCAAGACCGCTACGGTCGCAGGTTCGAATCCTGCCTCGGGCATGGATGTTTGTGCTGTTCTTAGGTTAGTTAGGTTTAACTAGTTCTAAGTTCTAGGGGACTAATGACCTCAGAAGTTGAGTCCCATAGTGCTCAGAGCCATTTTTGAATCCTGCCTCGGGCATGGATGTGTATGATGTCATTAGGTTAGTTAGGTTTAAGTAGTTCTAAGTTCTAGGCGACTGATGACGTCAGAAGTTGTCGCATAGTGCTCAGAGCCATTTGAACCAGTATGTCCACCTTTGGCAGTGGTAACAGCGGCGACGCTTCGTGGCATGGAAACAAAGAGGCCTTGGCGGATCGCAGGAGGGAGTTGCCACCACATCTGCGACACGCAAGTCACCTAATTCCCGTCCAGTACAGTCTCATTAATGAGACCTCCGCTGAAAAGACTGAATAATCACCTTTTGTTGCGCGGGCAGCTCCGAGACCAGGAAGAGAGTCAGTGAGATTCTGCAAGGTACCGGCGGGGATCTGGAGCCGTGCCGACTACTGTGCCGTCCCCAGATGCGCCAAGTTCCTCCGTTGAGGATCCATGGGGCGAACACCACTATCGAGGTGATCCCAGAGACTCTCGACTGAGTTCAAATCCAGGGACTTTGATGGCCAGATGCTCTTCATCTACATCTACAGCTACATGGGTACTCCGCAAATCACATTTAAGTGCCTGGCAGAGGATTCATCGACCACCTTCACAATTCTCTATTATTCCAATCTCGTATAGCGGGCCGAAAGAATGAACACCTACATCTTTCCGTACGAGCTCTGATCGTTCCTCCGTATGCAGGCTGCTGTCAACAAAATATTTTCGGATTCAGAGGAGAAAGTTGGTGACTGGAATTTCGTGAGAAGATTTCGTCGCAACGAAAAACGCCTTTTTTTAAATGATGTCCAGCCCAAATGCTGTATCATTTCTGTGACACTCTCCCATATTTCGCGATAATAAAAAACGTGCTGCCATTCTTTAAAGTTTTTCGATGTATTCCGTCAGTCCTATCTGGTAAGGATCCCACACCGCGCAGCAGTATTCTAAAAGAGGACGGACAAGCGTAGTGTAGGCAGTCACCTTCGTAGGTCTGTTACATTTTCTAAGTGTCTTACCAATAAAACGCAGTCTTTGGTTAGCCTTCCCCACAACATTTTCTGTGTGTACCTTCCAATTTAGGTTGTTCAAAATTGTAATATCCAGGTATTTAGCTGAAATTACGGGTGGATTTATCGTTTAACCGAACTTTAACGAGTTCCTCTTAGCACTCATGTGGATGACTCCACACTTTTCGTTATTTAAGGTCAACTGCCACTTTTCGCACCATTAGATATCTTTTTGTAAATCGTTTCGCAGTTTGTTTTGACCTTCTGACGACTTTATTAGTCAATAAACGACAGCGTCATCTGCAAACAACCGAAGACGGCTGCTCAGATTGTCCCCAAAATCGTTTATATAGGTAAGGAACACCAAAGGGCCTATGACACTACCTTGGGGAACGCCAGAAATCACTTCCGTTTTACTCGATGACTTTCCTTCAGTTACTACGAACCGTGACCTCTCTGACAGGAAACCACAAATCCAGTCACATAACTGAGACGATGTTCCATAACCACGCAATTTCACTACGAGCCGCTTGTGAGGAACAGTGTCAATAGCCTTCCGGAAATCCAGAAATACGGAATCGATCTGAAATCCCTTGTCAATAGCACTCAGCACTTCATGTGAACAAAGAGCTAGTTGTGTTTCACAGGAACGATGTTTTCTAAATCCATGTTGACGGTGTGTCAATAGACCGTTTCCTTCGAGGTAACTCATAATGTTCGAACATAGTATGTGTTCCAAAATGCTTCTGCACATCGACGTTAACGATATGGGTCTGTACTTTAGAGGATTACTCGTACTACCTTTCTTGAATATTGGTGTGACTTGTGCAACTTTTCAGTCTTTGGGTACGGATCTTTCGTCGACCGAACGGTTGTATGTGATTGTTAAGTATGGAACTAATGCATCAGCATAATCCGAAAGGAACATAATTGGTGTACAGTCTGGACCAGAAGACTTGCTTTTATTAACACACTATGAGCTGTACGAGGTGCGGCTAGAAAAAAACCGGACTGATGCTGGAAAAAACATTTATTTACAATTATTTACAATTTCATGTTATCTCCTTCAATGTACTCTCCTCCTCGGTCTCTACACCGCTCCATACGAATTTTCCACCGTTCATAGCAATGCTGCAGATCATTTTCGGTAAGTCCATACATTACTTCCGTCACTTTTTCTTTTACTGCTTCAACAGTCTCAAATCTAGTTCCTTTCAAAGCTGACTTGACTTTAGGGAAAAGAAAAAAGTCACAGGGGGCCAAATCAGGTGAGCAGGGTGGATGATCTAAGATGGGAATGTTGTGTTTTGCCAAAAACGTCTTCACTGACAACGCACTGTGAGCTGGGGCATTGTCTTGGTGAAGGATTCATGACTTTTTTCTCCACAAATCGTTCCGTTTTCTCCGTACTCGCTCACGTAGGGTACCCAGGACGCTAATGTAGTAATGCTGATTCACTGTTTGTCCCTCTGGTACCCAATCAATGTGCACAATCCCTTTGATGTAAAAAAAAAAACAATCATCATTGCCTTGAATTTCGATTTTGACATTCGTGCTTTTTTTGTCGTGGAGAACCAGGAGTTTTCCAATGCATCGATTGGCGTTTAGTTTCGGGATCGTAAGTAAAAAACCACGATTCATCGCAAGTAATAATATTTTGTAAGAAGGTGGGATCACTTTCAATGTTTTCCAGGATGTCAGAACAAATCATTCTTCGGCGTTCCTTCTGTTCAATTGTGAGACACTTTGGAACCATTTTTGAACACACTTTGTTCATGCTGAAACTTTCATGAAGAATCTGCCTAACACTTTCCTTGTCAACTCCTGTTAACTCAGACACTGCTCTGATTGTTAAACGGCGATCTTGTCGAACAAGTTTACCGATTTTTTCAATGTTTGCATCAGTTTTTGCTGGCAATGGTCTGCCAGTGCGAGTGTCATCACTGGTGTCTTCGCGGCCATCTTTAAATCGTTTAAACCACTCAAACACTTGTGTTCGCGATAAACAATCATCGCCGTACACTTGTTGTAACATTACAAACGTTTCACTTGCAGATTTTCCTAGTTTGAAACAAAATTTGATGTTAACACGCTGTTCTTTCTGTACACTCAACATTTTCCGACACACAGACAAAACGTCAACCACTTAAAACAGACGCCACGGGCAGACTGAGTGCAGGAGGCAGATGAAACTCGAGCAGTAGGCGGGGCGAGAGTCACGTGACAGGCCACGCGACTTTCAGCCTTATTGCATTCGTTTTATTGTTTCACCAGTACTAGTCCGGTTTTTTTCTAGCCACACCTCGTATGACAGTCGCACTTTTGTCCTGGTATATACTATAGCCGGCCGCGGTGGTCTAGCGGTTCTAGGCGCGCAGTCCGGAACCGCGCGACTGCTACGGTCGCAGGTTCGAATCCTGCCTCGGGCATGGATGTGTGTGATGTCCAGGGTTAGTTAGGTTTAACTAGTTCTAAGTTCTAGGGGACTAATGACCTCAGCAGTTGAGTCCCATAGTGCTCAGAGCCATTTATATACTATAGTGTCGAGGAGAAACAAATTGTATGTAGGCCTGGACACGGTGCCAAAGGATACACGCTTACTTGTGTTGATCCGTTGTGCCATGACAAGATGACTAGGGAGATGCCACGAAAACATTCCCCAGACCATAATGCTCCCTTCTCCGGCCTAGACCCAACAGACGATTGTCGTCTGTACGAGGGAGCATAAAACATGATTCACTTGAAAAGGTCACCCGTCACCGCCGAGTGGACGTACAGTTTGCGGTACTGGCGGACAAACTCCCGCTTTCGTCGCCTGTGATGAGCGGTGAGGCTGGGTGCCTGGACTAGACGCCTGATGCGGAGGACCACACGCAGAGACGTTCACTGACGCTGTTGGTAGCCCCTCACTTCATCTGTGCGGTCAGTTGCTCTACGCCTGTACACATCTCCACAGCCATCACTCACTCCTGCTATCTACTACCACTTGTGCACGAAGCTGTCTCGGCACCTGTTTTGCGAAGCGACACTTTCTCACGGTTGACATACACTACTGGCCATTAAAATTGCTACACCACGAAGATGACGTGCTACAGACGCGAAATTTAACCGACAGGAAGAAGACGCTGTGATACGCAAATGATTAGCTTTTCAGAGCATTCACACAAGGTTGGCGCCGGTGGCGACACCCACAACGTGCTGACATGAGGAACGTTTCGAACCGATTTCTCACACACAAACAGCAGTTGACCGGCATTGCCTGGTGAAACGTTGTTGTGATGCCTCGTGCAAGGAGGAGAAATGCGTACAATCACGTTTCCGACTGTGATAAAGGTTGGATTGTAGCCTATCGCGATTGCGGTTTATCGTATCGTTACATTGCTGCTCGAGTTGGTCGAGATCCAACGACTGTTAGCAGAATATGGAATCGGTGGGTTCGGGAGGGTAATACGGAACGCCGTGCTGGATCCCAACGGCCTCGTATTACTAGCAGTCGAGATGACAGGCATGTTATCCGCACGGCTGTAACGGATCGTGCAGCCACGTCTCGATCCCTGAGTCAACAGATGGGGACGTTTGCAAGACAACAACCATCTGCACGAACAGTTCGACGACGTTTGCAGCAGCATGGACTATCAGCTCGGAGACCATGGCTGCGGTTACCCTCGACGCTGCATCACAGACAGGAGCGCCTGCGATGGTGTACTCAACGACGAACCTGGGCGCACGAATGGCAAAACGTCATTTTTTCGGATGAATCCGGGTTCTGTTTACAGCATCATGATGGTCGCATTCGTGTTTGGCGACATCGCGGTGAACGCACATTGGAAGCGTGTAATCGTCATCGCCATACTGGCGTATCATCCGGTGTGATGGTATGCGGTGATGTCCAGGCATATCAAGACCGGCAGATGTGGTTGTTCTAGGTACCGATTTCTCAGGATCTATGCACCCAACTTGCGTGAAAATGTAATCACATGTCAGTTCTAGTATAATATATTTGTCCAATGAATACCCGTTTATCATCTGCATTTCTTCTTGGTGTAGCAATTTTAATGGCCAATAGTGTACTTTAACCACCGTGGCACGCGAAGACATCACGAACTTACTCGTTTCGGAAATGCTTACACCCTTGGGTCGAAAGCCAATGGTCATGCACATTTGGACGTCAGATAAATCGCTCCGGTTCCGTGTTATGACCAAAACTTCACTGTTTTCCGCGTCCCCCCGCGACACTTTATACACGCCCACCGCTGCTGCTGCAGCGCGCCGCCTGTGAGTGGTTACTGCACGTTAACATCGAACATAGCCGGTGGTCACATTATGTGGATTGCCCGTGTATATAACCTTTCATTTGTGGAAACCTTCAGAATTAGAAAGCCTTTGTAAACAACTATTACTTGTTATTGTTCAGTGAAAATGAATCAGAGTTGACGTGGTGGTAGCGCGTAATACCAGTGTCAGCCTAAGCGAGTGCCGGGACAGATAATTCAGGCTGCCTGAGGTGTCGGCTACGCAACCTCTCGTGGTCCTGCACTGTCGCAACGCCCGCCGATACATCTCCTGAGATTGCTCTCCTAAATAAAGGCAGCAAACAAAGCCATTTAGACAAGGAGGGCGGCTGTCGCGGTGCGGCGATTAGCAGCTATTAACGCCGACAGCTGACCCCGTCAGCTATCTGTCTGTTTTCGCCCTGTCAGAAGGCTGGACAGACTCCCTGCACACACCGAAACGTCACCAGCAGACGAGGGCGAGCTCTACTTTATCCAGAGCCTCTCTATAGCACGCCATCATATTATGGTACCAGATTCGGGGCGGTGTCCATTTCCAAAACTCGTACAATCCAAGAAAAACTGACCAGGTGCGAGTTGAACAGCGCTTTGACAGTTCCGTACAAACTTACGTATTTGGACAGCTCGTCGATCCCGGTAATCAGGAATCTCGACGATGTTTGTCTTTTATCGACGTTGCTGCTGGCAAGATATCGGTCCCAGGGATTCCAAGACTTCCATGGGGTATAACAAATGTCAAACAAATTTTTTGTGTAATATAATTACAGAATGACAAATTTCGGACTTTTCCCTTTACTTATACGGTGATACCCAATTGATGCTTGCCCAGTTTCATGATTCTAGGTCAACGGGAAATACTCTATAGATTTTAGTGGGTGAGTTCGCGAGTATGAAAATGTAAGACATAAATGGCCAGAACGTTTCGTTGTATTGACATAGAAGCTTAACGTTTTTACACCACCAAAGGACCATAGATTTATGTGACACAAATTTTAAATTGATACATCTACCCGTTCCTGAGTAAAAAGGATACTAACAGACGGAGGGACAGGAAGACAATCGGATAACAAATGAAAAAAATGATTTAGTTACAAGTTAACGATTTTCAGTGTTTTTTCCTTTAGTTTTGTTGTGAAACGTTTCTTCTTGCCGAATTTCGTGATTCCTACTCAAGGGAATGTACGCTATTGGTTTTAATGAGTGAGTTCGCAAGTGCCAAAATATGTCACATAAATGGAAATATCTTCTGATGTCTTTGAGTAAAAAGCTTCAGTAGTTCGCACCGCCATGGAGAAGTAGACCTAAGTGAGTGGCATATTTTCAGTTTTATACGTCTACCCGTTCCGAAGAAAAACGGTTTTTAACGGTTGGGAAGGCAGACATACAACGAAGTGCTCTTCTTGTAAGTGGGCTGCTTCTGAGTTGGCAGCTCTGTGTAGCGCTTTGCATTGGATCTCTGACTGCACTTTCTTTGTAAGAGACTCTGTGGCTGGTCGGACTCGTTATTGGAAGTTAATCGCCAGTTTTTGAGCAGTCAGATTGCGTTGGGCTAGGATATTGTGGGTCTCAGTCATTCAGCAATTTAAGTATAGACACACTCATTTAAATAAAGAAATTTCGTAATGAATGTTATGTTTTTATAGATGTCGTACTCTGGCGCTAGGAACTTACTTATTCTGTAAAAGAAATAGTAGTAAATAATAATAGTCATGCTGTAACTGTTGGTTGGTAATAT